>NC_069508.1:159734961-159822461 GCF_027579735.1 Bombina bombina | reverse complement strand
GTGAGATCGGTACTGTACAGGAAAGTGCAGTAGGACCCAGTCACATTTGCTATATGAAGATCACTGTGCTCATTAACCCCTTCTGCAATAAGATATGTAGAAGCTGCTCAGCGGGCACAGTGTGCAGGGTACAGAGTGCCAGTGGTCTAATGTATTGGTGTTTGGGGATGTTCCCCTGGAATATTGCTCTTTATATGTAGATGTTAGCACCTACTGTACATGATTTGCTGTGTTAATGCCAATAAATCATAATATTAAAATTATATTCAGCTCTGTACATTAAGGGGAAATGTAACTAATAATCAGCAAGTGCTACCCAGGGTCTGAACCAAAAATGGGCCGGCTCCTAAACTTATATTTCTGCTTTTGCAAATAAAGATAGCAAGAGAACGGAAAAAAATGATAATAGGAGTAAATTAGAAAGTTGCTTATAATTGCTGATCTATCTGAATCATGAAAGAAAAAAAAAATTGTATTTCATATCAAGCATCTCTCTACTGCTGATGCACATGTTGCCACTGATTTAATTGTACTCAGAACATTAGATTTCACCCCCTCATCTGACTGTTCCCTGGTTGGTATGTAGGGTGCCTGGGTATTTATACCCCCAGGGAAGGTGAGGCAGAGGTGTGCAGCCCAGAGCCACTCAGGCATAACTACTGATCCTATTTATATTCATTGTGATACCTTCAGAACTGGCTGAATCAACTCTGTGCAGGAAAGGGCTGAGTCTGACTGTGGAAAACCACTAGTTGTACGTTAGAAATTAACTGACAAGTAGAAAGTGCAGCACATAAGCTACTCATCCCTCTGCTGATGCTGTGACAGGTCTAGGTGCCCACCTGTTCCCCAGCTCACCTGCATGTGTCCCCTTAACCCCACTCAGCACTCGTACCAGGAGACATGGCTGAGGATAAGACATTCCGATACGGGCTCATTGTCCTGGGATTCTTCCTGGTGATGATAGGCATGTTTATTATGAGCGTGGATAAGCCTCAGGTGTATATAACGTTCGCTTCCATGGGAGTTTTCATGATTGGTGTTGGCATCACCTGGAGCATCTGTCAGTGTTACCCCAAGGTAGGTGCTGTCTACAGAGCTTTGTGCTAGTCACGGGGTGTGCAAAATGTGCTCAATACTAACATTTTCTGTGAATCTGTAAATACATTAAATAATTAGCAGCTCTTCAGTTTGACAAAAATACTCTGGGCTGGCAGAGAAGGCACCAGAGCTTTGTGTAATCTGCAGAAAATCCTCACTCAGGGGTGGAACTAGATGATACAGCAGAGGGCACAGGTGGTCATCTCACTTTCTGCCACCTGTTCATACCTTTATTTTTTAACATCCCTTTTCTTGCTCTGCAAACAGCACTGGGCACTTGCGGGGTTTGGGGGTGCTACAGTAATCTATAGTAATAAATGGGGTGCACAGCAAATACCAGCACACCCAGGAAGTGCCACTGCTCTCATTTGAAGAGACCTCTATGTTATATAAATACAATAAGTGAATTTTAAAGGGACATAAAAGTGAAAAAAGACAATGCTATAATGTTTTAGAGCATTTTATTATTGAACTATAACTTATAACTGTGTGTCTAACCTCTGCAAAGGGATTAAACACAATATGAAAGGCAGTTCCAGAGCTGCAATCAACTACTGGGAGCTAGCTGAGCACATCTGGTGAGCCAATGACAAGAGACATATGTGTGTAGCCATCAATCACCAGATATCTCCCACTAGTGCCTTACTGCTCCTGAGCCTACCTAGGTATGCTTTTAAACAAAAGATACCATATACATGCACACACATAACTACATTTCCCTTTATTGCGGGAGTCCAAATAGCAGCCCATGGGTGATATCCATCCCTCTGTACTAGTTTCTGCGGCAAACCATGTGCTTTGGGGACTGCTGGTGAGTGGCAAAAATGTGACCAAACCTAGGTAGGCTGATATGCTAATTTCTAAGCCGTTGAACTGACACTTATGTCAGTGCATTTTGACAATTTTTGACAGTTAGACACTGCAAGTTTATGTGTGCCCTATAGATAACATTGTGCTCACTTCTGTGTAGTTACATAGGAGTCAGCACTGATTCGCTAAAATGCATGCCTGTCAAAAGGTGCAGTCTGCAGAGGCTTAGATACAAGGTAATCACAGAAATAAATAGTATATTAATATAACTCTGTTGGTTATGCAAAACTGGGGAATCAGTAATTACAGTATTATTTATTTTTTTAAACAATAACAATTCTGCAGTATACTGTCCCTTTAAGAATAAATAATGAAATAAATGATATAGATCAGTGATATACGACTGAAGCTTGTGGAGTCACAATATGAGCATCTGACGTCTTAATTCCCCAACCTCTACTCCTCCTTTACCTCTCCACGTCTGCAACACACACAGAGCTCCCTCTCCTCCGCAGCTGCTTTATTCTCCCCATCTGCAGAGACCATTTACATTTCTTGGGTTTGGATGTATATGTAAGTTTGGGCATTGATTTGCTATAAACGGTTATTTGAAATTTGTTAAGGAAATGTCTGTTTTTTGTTTCATTTTATAAATGTTATATTAACCTACATTTAGGACAGGAAAAGTAAGTTTATGTTAAAGACGAGTAAAAGGGGTTAATTTATTATTGGCCGAATTGGGCCAATTCACCCTGTTTCTGCGCGAGCCTTTAGGCTCGCCGGAAACAGGAGTTAAGAAGCAGCGGTCTATAGACCGCTGCTCCTTAACTCATACGCCACCTCTGAGGCTGCGTACAGCAATCTGCCCGATCCTATACGATCGGGCTGATTGACACCATCTGCTAGCAGCCGATTGGTCGTAAATCTGCAGGGGGCGGTATTGTCCGCATTCAGCGATGTCTGGCGGACATGATACGCTACAGCATATCATGTCCGCCAGACTTTAATAAATTGACCCCAAAGTCTAAAAACACAAAAAAAAAATACAATTTACTATAATTTGAGAAGAAACTAAGGTATGGAAGATGTAAGCACAGAACAAGTGGTGACAACTGGATGCTTAACGTGAGCTGATAGTTATAGGATTATAATATGAACCATCTGATGGGTGACTGTGTATGAGGGTTTAGTTTTAGCTACAAGTGCAGAGTAAGAGACAAAAGTTCTGTGCAAAGATATTAGCGTATCCTCTTCCAGCTGAAAGTGACATTAAAGGGATATGAAACCCAAATGTTTTCGTGTGTGATTCAGTTTCCTTTTTACTTCTAATACAAAATGTGCTTCATTCCTGCGATATTCTGTGTTGAAGAGATACCTAGGTAGGCATGTGCAGCACTACATAACAGGAAATAGTGCTGACATCTAGTGCACTTGCAAATGGATAACATCCTTGCCATATAGTGCTTCCAGACACGTGCATTACCCCGAGCTTACATCCCTGTTTTTCAAAAAAAGATACTCAAAAGAACAAAGAAAAATATGATAATAGAAGTCAATTAGAAAGTCATTTAAAATTGTATGCTCTATCTGAACCATGAAAGAAAGAATTGGGTTTCATGTCCCTTTAAAAACTGTGAGACTGTAATATCAAATATATAATTATTTGGAGTAAAACAACTTTCAGTATGTTTTCATCATTTATTTTACGTCCTTTTCCTGTAATTTAATTCTGCATTTGGTGGGTTTTCCAAATGTGAGGACTGCACCCTGCAGATTTCACAAGCTTAACCCTAATATCTGTCTATCTATTTATCTATCTATCTTTCTATCTATCTATCTATCTATCTATCTATCTATCTATCTATCCCTAACTGACCTCAGCAGAGGTTATCAGATAATAAACTGCAAACAAAGTTCATCTACTGAAAAAGGAAGAGTAGGGAAAGTTCATCTACTGAAAAAGAATTGCAGCAAACAAGGTGTTAATTTGTTTTGAAAATGTTTAGATTTGGCAGATACCTTAATCTATATAAAGACAACAGAAATTACAAGGTGTTTAGTGTCAGTATATAGGCCATAAATCTATATCAGTTTAGTTTTGGCACAAATTGTTCACAGATTTGGCACCAACCCTTTTTTTTAGTATAAAACTGGTAGCTAATATGTAACATTACTGAACTTATCATGTGATAGGTAGGAAAGTCATGTGACCAGTCTTCCATTAAAAAGAAACATTTCTCTTTCCAACCAGGGATGTTGTGCAGATTATTTATGTAAGAGATGGCTGTGTGATTATCTGCAGTTAGTGTTTGTGTTAATCCTTATTGCTAGCCAGTTTTTCTTTATTATAGGAACTGTAAAATGTACTAATGCATATTGTTTTAGTATTTTACTAAATGATGTCCCAAACTAGCTGTACTGAGCAGTAGGTATTAACAAGTGTATACTAATGATTTCCAAATGGTTCACTTCACATTTATTTAGTCCCATCAAATATTTCCATGTTTTCCTACTTCTGATGCATTTCATTCAATCAAAGATAGGGGTCATTTCCAATCATTCTGAGTTCGTTTATCAGTGTTTTTCCCACTCCCGATCAATGTGTTTTAAGTCCTGAGAGTTCACAATCTAAGAGATAAACTATTTCCGTACTGGGAAAAGCTCAGATCGGATCCAAGCAGATAACAGGAAAATCCCATATGATGCATGCACAGTGATGATTTAGGCAATCCTCTGTGTTTGTGTGTATTTGTGTGTGTGTGTGTGTGTGTGTGTGTGTGTATGTGTGTGTATTTGTGTGTGTGTGTATTTGTATGTGTGTATGTGGAGGGCACCCTTAACTAGTTTGTATATTTTGTATATATGTGTATGTATGTATGCCTACGTATGTGCATGTGCACACACACACATATACATTCTCCCAAAATGATTTTGGCTTCCTCAGGTAAGTTTTGGCAAACTCCAATCTTGCTTTTTTATGTTTCTGTGTCAGCAGTGGGGTCCTCTTGGGTCTCCTACTATAGCGTTCCTTTCATTCAGATGGCGACATATAGTGCGAGCTGACACATTTGTACCCTGTGTCTAAAGGTCAGCTTGAATTTGTTTGGAAGTTGATCAAGTTTCTTTTTCCACCATTCAAACAATCCTTTGTTATAATCTTTGATCAATGTTTCTCTTTCGCCCATGTCCAGGGAGATTAGCTACAGTACCATGGGCTGTAAACTTCTTGACAATGTTGCGCACAGTGGACACAGGAACATTAAGATCTCTGGAGATGGACTTGTAACCTTGAGATTGTCCATGCTTTTCCACAATTTTTGTTCTCAAATCCTCAGACAATTCTTTGCTGCTTTTTTCTCTTCTCCATGCTCAGTGTGGCACACAGAGAGACACAATAGGTTGAGTACATTTTTCACCATTTTAACTGGTTGCCGGTTTGTGATTTCTATATTGTCAGCAGCTGTTAATTGATACAGGTGAGTTTAATTACAAATTACAGGAGCATCACAAGCTTGGAATGCAATTATTTCTTACAATTTTAAAAAGGTGCCAATAATTTTGTCCAGTTCATTTTTGGAGTTTTGCATGGAATGTTTAGGATTTGGCTTTTTTTTCTTCACTTTTTTGTGTCATACTAATACAAACAAAAGAAATAAACATGAGAATGCCTATACACACACACACACACACACACACACACATATATAGATATATACACATGCATATATATATATATATATTTTATATATATATATATATATATACACACATACACGCACACACATATATTTATATATAGGTACATATATTTAAATCTTTCAGCACTTACCTGTCATATACCATATCCCCTTAAAACAATGTTAACATAATTTTTTTGTTTTAAAATAGAATAAGTTGAAATAACATTGTTTTTCACTCAGAATAAGATGTTATAATAGGAGCTCTATTGATTTACCTTATAATACCAGCGCAAGAATAGGAGCGCTATTGATTTAACTTGTAATACCAGCGCAAGAATAGGAGCGCTATTGATTTAACTTGTAATATGAGCACAAGAATAGGAGCGCTATTGATTTAACTTGTAATATGAGCACAAGAATAGGAGCGCTATTGATTTAACTTGTAATATGAGCACAAGAATAGGAGCGCTATTGATTTAACTTGTAATATGAGCACAAGAATAGGAGCACTATTGTTTTAACTTCTAATATGACCCCCAGATTAGGAGAGGTATTGATTTAACTTGTAATACCAGCGCAAGAATAGGAGCACTATTGATTTAACTTGTAATATGAGCACAAGAATAGGAGCGCTATTGATTTAACCTGTAATATGAGCACAAGAATAGGGGCACTATTGGTTTAACTTGTAATATAAGCACAGAATAGGAGCACTATTGAATTAACTTATAATATGAGCACAAGAATAGGAGCGCTATTGATTTAACTTGTAATACGAGCACAAGAATAGGAGCACTATTGATTTAACTTGTAATATGAGCACAAGAATAGGAGAGCTATTGATTTAATTTGTAATATGAGTACAAGAATAGGAGCGCTATTGATTTAACTTGTAATACGAGTGCAAGAAAAGGAGCGCTATTGATTTAACTTGTAATATGAGCACAAGAATAGGAGCACTATTGATTTAACTTGTAATATGAGCACAAGAATAGGAGAGCTATTGATTTAACTTGTAATATGAGTACAGGTATACCCCGCTCATACAGCGGGTTAGGGACCGGAGCCCCGCTGTAAAGTGAAAACCGCCTTAAAGTGAAACAAGGCAGTTTTAGCTTACTATTCACTTGCCAGTTTGTTTAAAAACTTAAAAACATGTTTGAACTAACATATATTAGGGGTGCAATAGGGCTAAGTTTAGTTTAACACTGGCACAGAACAGAATTCAATAAATACTGTACTTGTAAAATAGTGACAATTACTGTAGTAAAATTTGCCAAACTATAGCAGTGAGACACAGATTGCACTGTAATGCTATAAACAGAGTGAACTGCGCATAACAAAATGGTGCCAGTCACTTTTCTCGCAAACTCACAATGATTACAGCACTGTTTCATAATCCTTGGAGTTTGAACTTCAGCTCCACAAAGCGCTGTATTAGCGAATCGCTCTAAAGTGAAGCGCTGTAAAGTGAGGTATACCTGTACAAGAATAGGAGCACTATTGATTTATCTTGTAATATGAGCACAAAAATAGGAAAACTATTGATTTAACTTGTAATATGAGCACAAGAATAGGAGAACTATTGATGTAACTTGTAATATGAGCACAAGAATAGGAGCACTATTGATTTAACTTGTAATATGTGTACAAGAATAGGAGCGCTATTGATTTAACTTGTAATACGAGTGCAAGAATAGGAGCACTATTGATTTAACTTGTAATATGAGCACAAGAATAGGAGAACTATTGATTTAACTTGTAATATGAGCACAAGAATAGGAGCACTATTGATTTAACTTGTAATATGAGCACAAGAATAGGAGCACTATTGATTTAACTTGTAATATGAGCACAAGAATAGGAGTGCTATTGATTTAACTTGTAATATGAGCACAAGAATGGGATCAAAATTGATTTAGCTTGTAATATGAGCACAAGAAGAGGAGCACTATTGATTTAACTTGTAATATGAGCACTAGAATAGGAGATAGGAGCGCTATTGATTTAACTTGTAATATGAGCACAAGAATAGGAGCGCTATTGATTTAACTTGTAATATGAGCGCAATAATAGGAGCACTATTAATTTAGCTTGTAAAATGAGCACCAGAATAGGAGCACTGTCGATTTAACGTGTAATTCCAGTGCAAGGATACAAGTGCTACTGATTTAACTCGCAATACGCAAGAATAGGAGCTCTATTGATTTAACTTGTAATACGAGTGCTACTGATTTAACTTGCAATACCAGTGCAAGAATCCGAGCACTACTGATTTAACTCACAATACCAGCGCAAGAATAGGAGCACTACTGATTTAACTCACAATACCAGCGCAAGAATAGGAGCTCTATTGATTTAACTTGTAATACGAGCGTTACTGATTTAACTTGCAATACCAGTGCAAGAATCCGAGCACTACTGATTTAACTCACAATACCAGCGCAAGAATAGGAGCACTACTGATTTAACTCACAATACCAGCACAAGAATAGGAGCACTACTGATTTAACTCACAATACCATCACAAGAATAGGAGCACTAATGATTTAACTCACAATACCAGCACAAGAATAGGAGCACTACTGATTTAACTCACAATACCATCACAAGAATAGGAGCACTAATGATTTAACTCACAATACCAGCGCAAGAATAGGAGCACTACTGATTTAACTCACAATACCATCACAAGAATAGGAGCACTAATGATTTAACTCACAATACCATCACAAGAATAGGAGCACTACTGATTTAACTCACAATACCAGCACAAGAATAGGAGCACTACTGATTTAACTCACAATACCATCACAAGAATAGGAGCACTAATGATTTAACTCACAATACCATCACAAGAATAGGAGCACTACTGATTTAACTCACAATACCATCACAAGAATAGGAGCACTAATGATTTAACTCACAATACCATCACAAGAATAGGAGCACTAATGATTTAACTCACAATACCATCACAAGAATAGGAGCACTACTGATTTAACTCACAATACCAGCACAAGAATAGGAGCACTACTGATTTAACTCACAATACCATCACAAGAATAGGAGCACTACTGATTTAACTCACAATACCAGCGCAAGAATAGGAGCACTACTGATTTAACTCACAATACCAGCACAAGAATAGGAGCACTACTGATTTAACTCACAATACCAGCACAAGAATAGGAGTGCTATTGATTTACCTTGTAATACCAGCGCAAGAATAGGAGAGCTACTAATTAAGGGCTAGATTACAAGTGTCGCATTGCGCTCAACTAGTAATAGTATATAATATAAACATCTGTAATAAAACTGCTTTAGTTTTTATGCTGTTGTCACTGACTGTACAAATAAAGCTGTAGGACTTGTCAGCATATGATACATTAACCCTTTGTGCACAGACTTAGTTTCTTGCTAATGAAAGCAGATAGCCTTCTTCATGTAAACCAGATACAATATTGAAGGTAGGGATCGGTACCTTCAATATTGTATCTTACTGTTGCATTGTTAGTAAGCCCAGAGCAGCCGTGTAAGTCAAGTGACTCAGATGCCAAAATAACAGAATATTGCAGTAATAGTGATCACTTTCTTATTGGAAAGGAAAAAATGGTAGTGCTATAATGCAAGCCAAAGTGCTGAGAAAATAGATATTTTAATAATAAATTCAAATGATTTGAGTACATATTTACTATATTTACATAAAACCGATATTTTGGTGTAGATTTATCGTAGTGCGAGTGGACATGATACAGTGTAGCGTATCATGTCCGCTGCACATCGATAAATACCAACAGCATACGCTGTCAGCATTTATCATTGCACAAGCAGTTCTGGTGAAGGAGAGCAAAAAAAGGTTGCAGAATAAAAGCCCAATTTACCTCAGAGCTCACAGTTTGAAGACAAAACATTATACCTAAAATAAAATAAACACACAATAGTGAAATATGCAGAAACAAATAAAGTATGTCTACACCCTGCTTGGTATGACTCACTGGATCCAACAGCCCAATGTCAATGCGTTTCAATATTTTCCAATATTTCTTTATTAATTTGCCAAATGAATATACAAATTTGAACTAATTTTGTCTGAAATTTGTTCATTAACAAAATAAAATAATGAACCAATACAAAAATTGTCCATTCATTTAGTTTTATTTATCTATGAAATGGAGAAACAAAATTAACATGTTTCATATTCGTTCATTAGTTTGTTTTTGATCAAATTTCGAATAAAATTTGTTTAAATTTGTTCATTTGTTTTGAGAACAAATAAAATGTGTTTTTGCACATACCTATTAGATATTAAGAGAGGAGGTCTTCCTCAGATCTCAAGCAATACTTGGTTACAATAATCAGGTAAAATAAATATTTGACCTTCTGAAAAGATATTGATCTTATTTAGTTTGCTTTGAAAATATTTTAAACATGTGAAAATTACAATTGTAGTACTTTGAATGTCATCATTTATTTTATGTTGCAATTGGAATGCATATCAGTTGTAAACACGGCTATAGGAAGCACAGAGGTGACAAGAAAACCTTATAGTGTCTATACCATCAATTAAAAAAAAGAAAAGAAAAAGGGGTAGATTTACCAAGCAGCAGATGCTGCAATTTACCCCCGAAGTTTTGCAGGAAATTTAAGTTAAGAAGCAGTGATAGTGGTCGCTGCGCCTTAACTCATCCGCCACTTCTGAGGTTGCGGACTGCAATCATCTCAATACGATCGAGATGATTGACACCCCCTGCTAGCGGCTGATTGGCTGTGAATGTGCAGGGGGCGGCATTGCACAAGCATTTCACCAGAAATGCTTGAGCAATGTTAAATGCCGACAGCGTATCATGCCTGCCCGCCATTTGATAAATTGGCCCTAAAGTCTCTTGGCTTCTACAGCTTGTTTCAATCCATTACTACACAATGTATTGTACTGCATTGTGGCAAGCCAGGAGTTAAAGGGACAGTATACACCAGAAATGTTATTGTTTAAAAAGATAGATAATCCCTTTATTACCCATACCCCAGTTTTGCATAACCAACACTGTTATATTAATACACTTTTTACCTCTGTGATTACCTTGTATCTAAGCCTCTGCAGACTGCCCCCTTATCTCAGTGCTTTTGACAGACATGCAGTTTAGTCAATCAGTGCAGACTCTTAAATAACTCCACAAGAGTGAGCACAATGTTATCTATATGACACACATTAACTAGTAACTGTAAAAAACTTTCAAAATGCTCTGAGCTAAGGGGCGGTTTTCAACGGTTTATAAATCAGTTGGAGCTTAGCTAGGCTTAGCTTTTTAAAAATACCACCAAGGGAACAAAGCAAATTTAATGATAAAAGTCAATTGGAAAGTTGTTTAAAATTGCCTGCCCTATCTGAATCATTAAAGTTTAATTTTGGCTACACTGTCCCTTTAACAGACAACCAAAGACAATCAGAAAAATAATATGGAATGAAATGGGGTAGATTTAATAACGAGCAAGTAGACATGATTCACTGTACGAATCATGCCCGCTGTCGGCATTTAACACCAAAAATGCTTGTGCAATGCCGCCCCCTGGTCACCGCTAGCAGGGGCCGTCAATCATCCCGATTGGACCTAAAGGGAGGCAGACAAGTTAAGGAGCAGCGCTCTTACAACAGCTGCTACTTAACTTCCGTTTCAGGCGGACCTGAAACGATGGGGCTCCGAAGCAGCATCTGCAGCTTAATAAATAGAGTTTGAACTTGATGGATTTCTGTCTTTTTTCAACATCATCTACTATGTTACTATGTGACTGTGTTATTGTGTTACTATGTTACTGTGTTACTATGTTACTGTGTGACTGTGTTACTATGTTACTGTGTTACTATGTTACTATGTTACTGTGTTACTGTGTGACTGTGTTACTATGTTACTGTGTTACTATGTTACTATGCTACTGTTACTGTGTTACTATGTTACTGTGTTACTGTGTTACTATGTTACTATTATACTGTATTACTGTGTTACTATGTTACTGTGTTACTGTGTGACTGTGTTACTTTGTTACTGTGTTACTGTGTTACTATGTTACTGTGTTACTATGTTACTGTGTTATTGTGTTACTATGTTACTGTGTTACTATGTTACTATGCTACTGTGTTACTATGTTACTATGTTACTGTGTGACTGTGTTACTATGTTACTGTGTTACTATGTTACTATGCTACTGTTACTGTGTTACTATGTTACTGTGTTACTATGTTACTATTATACTGTATTACTGTGTTACTATGTTACTGTGTGACTGTGTTACTTTGTTACTGTGTTACTGTGTTACTATGTTACTGTGTTACTATGTTACTATGTTACTATGGAATGTTGTGGCACAATATATCCATCATAAACTCTTGTCTATGGATTCTGTTTACAATGAGAAATGTTGTAGTTATTTGTAAAGCAGAAATGTGCCTTAAATGTTTTGTTTTCTGACTTTGCTTTTCAGATAAATTTCATTCCTGTTGATCTGGAAGCGGAGCCGTTAACAGAGAAGTCTACAAGGACCACAGATGGTGCTTCTCCAGGAAAGCTGGGGTATGTCCCTATAACCTGACCACTGTACCCAGCGTATCTCCTGAATTACTGGCTGGAAAGTGTGTGCCAGTCTCCTTCACGCTGGCTTAAGGTCAAACATTATTAGGATGTGTTAGAGGGAAACTATGCAGCCAGATGCTATCTAATAACTCAGAACATACGGCAGTAAAGTAAACAGAAATTACACAAGATAATCATCAGAAGCAGAAAACGAACAAAGAACAGTTCATTATTACAGTCACATATTGTTAATGAAAGGGGTTTAGTATTTGGTAATATTACAGTCACATACTGTTAGTGAGGGGGTTTAGTATCTGGTCACATGTACAGTTAGATGCCCATTTATATCATATGTACAGGTATATGCACATTTATACCATATGTATAGTTATATGCACATTTATACCATATGTACAGTTAGATGCACATTTATACCATATGTATAGTTAGATGCACATTTATACCATATGTACAGTTAGATGCACATTTATACCATATGTACAGTTAGATGCACATTTATACCATATGTATAGTTAGATGCACATTTATACCATATGTATAGTTAGATGCACATTTATACCATATGTACAGTTAAATGCACATTTATACCATATGTATAGTTAGATGCACATTTATACCATATCTATAGTTAGATGCACATTTATACCATATGTACAGTTAGATGCACATTTATACCATATGTATAGTTAGATGCACATTTATACCATATGTACAGTTAGATGCACATTTATACCATATGTACAGTTAGATGCACATTTATACCATATGTACAGTTAAATGCACATTTATACCATATGTACAGTTAGATGCACATTTATACCATATGTATAGTTAGATGCACATTTATACCATATGCACAGTTAGATGCACACTTATACCATATGTACAGTTATATACACATTTATACCATATGTACAGTTATATGCACATTTATACCATATGTACAGTTAGATGCACATTTATACCATATGTACAGTTAAATGCACATTTATACCATATGTATAGTTAGATGCACATTTATACCATATGTACAGTTAGATGCACATTTATACCATATGTACAGTAACAGTTAGATGCACATTTATACCATATGTACAGTTAGATGCACATTTATACCATATGTATAGTTATATGCACATTTATACCATATGTACAGTTAGATGCACACTTATACCATATGTACAGTTATATACACATTTATACCATGTGTACAGTTATATGCACATTTATACCATATGTATAGTTAGATGCACATTTATACCATATGTACAGTTAAATGCACATTTATACCATATGTATAGTTAGATGCACATTTATACCATATCTATAGTTAGATGCACATTTATACCATATCTATAGTTAGATGCACATTTATACCATATGTACAGTTAGATGCACATTTATACCATATGTACAGTTAGATGCACATTTATACCATATGTACAGTTAGATGCACACTTATACCATATGTATAGTTATATACACATTTATACCATATGTATAGTTATATACACATTTATACCATATGTACAGTTATATACACATTTATACCATATGTATAGTTATATACACATTTATACCATATGTACATTTATATACACATTTATACCATATGTACAGTTATATACACATTTATACCATATGTATAGTTATATACACATTTATACCATATGTACAGTTAGATGCACATTTATACCATATGTACAGTTATATACACATTTATACCATATGTATAGTTAGATGCACATTTATATCATATGTACAGTTAGATGCACATTTATACCATATGTACAGTTATATGCACATTTATACCATATGTATACTTAGATGCACATTTATACCATATGTACAGTTAGATGCACATTTATACCATATGTACAGTTATATACACATTTATACCATATGCACAGTTAGATGCACATTTATACCATATGTACAGTTATATACACATTTATAACATATGTACAGTTAGATGCACATTTATACCATATATACAGTTAGATGCACATTTATACCATATGTATAGTTAGATGCACATTTATACCATATGTACAGTTATATGCACATTTATACCATATGTACAGTTAGATGCACATGTATACCATATGTATAGTTAGATGCACATTTATACCATATGTATAGTTATATACACATTTATACCATATGTACAGTTATATACACATTTATACCATATGTATAGTTATATACACATTTATACCATATGTACAGTTATATACACATTTATACCATATGTACAGTTATATACACATTTATACCATATGTACAGTTATATGCACAGTTATACCATATGTACAGTTATATGCACATTTATACCATATGTACAGTTAGATGCACATTTATACCATATGTACAGTTAGATGCACATTTATACCATATGTATAGTTATATACACATTTATACCATATGTACAGTTATATACACATTTATACCATATGTACAGTTATATACACATTTATACCATATGTATAGTTAGATGCACATTTATACCATATGTACAGTTATATACACATTTATACCATATGTACAGTTAGATGCACATTTATACCATATGTACAGTTAGATGCACACTTATACCATATGTACAGATGCACATTTATACCATATGTACAGTTAGATGCACATTTATACCATATGTACAGTTAGATGCACATTTATACCATATGTACAGTTAGATGCACATTTATACCATATGTACAGTTAGATGCACATTTATACCATATGTACAGTTAGATGCACATTTATACCATATGTACGGTTAGATGCACATTTATACCATATGTATAGTTAGATGCACATTTATACCATATGTACAGTTAGATGCACATTTATACCATATGTACAGTTAGATGCACATGTATACCATATGTATAGTTATATGCACATTTATACAACATGTACAGTTATATGCACATTTATACCATATGTACAGTTATATGCACATGTATACCATATGTATAGTTAGATGCACATTTATACCATATGTACAGTTATATGCACATTTATACCATATGTACAGTTAGATGCACATTTATACCATATGTACAGTTAGATGCACATTTATACCATATGTACAGTTAGATGCACACTTATACCATATGTACAGATGCACATTTATACCATATGTACAGATGCACATTTATACCATATGCAAAGTTAGATGCACATTTATACCATATGTAAAGTTAGATGCACACTTATACCATATGTACAGATGCACATTTATACCATATGTACAGTTAGATGCACATTTATACCATATGTACAGTTAGATGCACACGTATACCATATGTACAGATACACATTTATACCATATGTACAGTTAGATGCACATTTATACCATATGTATAGTTATATGCACATTTATACCATATGTACAGTTAGATACACATTTATACCATATGTACAGTTAGATGCACACTTATACCATATGTACAGATGCACATTTATACCATATGTACAGTTAAATGCACATTTATACCATATGTACAGTTAAATGCACATTTATACCATATGTACAGTTAGATGCACACTTATACCATATGTACAGATGCACATTTATACCATATGTACAGTTAGATGCACACTTATACCATATGTACAGATGCACATTTATACCATATGTACAGATGCACAGTTATACCATATGTACAGATGCACATTTATACCATATGTACAGATGCACATTTATACCATATGTACAGATGCACACTTATACCATATGTACAGATGCACATTTATACCATATGTACTACAGATGCACATTTATACCATATGTACAGATGCGCATTTATACCATATGTACAGATGCACAGTTATACCATATGTACAGTTAGATGCACATTTATACCATATGTACAGATGCACATTTATACCATATGTACAGATGCACAGTTATACCATATGTACAGTTAGATGCACATTTATACCATATGTACAGTTAGATGCACATTTATACCATATGTATAGTTAGATGCACATTTATACCATATGTACAGTTAGATGCACATTTATACCATATGTACAGTTAGATGCACACTTATACCATATGTACAGATGCACATTTATACCATATGTACAGATGCACATTTATACCATATGTACAGATGCACAGTTATACCATATGTACAGTTAGATGCACATTTATACCATATGTACAGTTAGATGCCCATTTATACCATATGTACAGTTAGATACACATTTATACCATATGTACAGTTAGATGCACACTTATACCATATGTACAGATGCACATTTATACCATATGTACAGTTAGATGCACACTTATACCATATGTACAGATGCACATTTATACCATATGTACAGATGCACAGTTATACCATATGTACAGTTAGATGCACATTTATACCATATGTACAGTTAGATGCACATTTATACCATATGTACAGTTAGATACACATTTATACCATATGTACAGTTAGATGCACATTTATATCATATGTACAGATGCACATTTATATCATATGTACAGATGCACATTTATACCATATGTACAGTTAGATGCACACTTATACCATATGTACAGATGCACATTTATACCATATGTACAGATGCACAGTTATACCATATGTACAGTTAGATGCACATTTATACCATATGTACTACAGATGCACATTTATACCATATGTACAGATGCACATTTTTACCATATGTACAGATGCACAGGTATACCATATGTACAGTTAGATGCACATTTATACCATATGTACAGTTAGATGCCCATTTATACCATATGTACAGTTAGATACACATTTATACCATATGTACAGTTAGATGCACACTTATACCATATGTACAGATGCACATTTATACCATATGTACAGTTAGATGCACACTTATACCATATGTACAGATGCACATTTATACCATATGTACAGATGCACAGTTATACCATATGTACAGTTAGATGCACATTTATACCATATGTACAGTTAGATGCACATTTATACCATATGTACAGTTAGATACACATTTATACCATATGTACAGTTAGATGCACATTTATACCATATGTACAGATGCACATTTATACCATATGTACAGTTAGATGCACACTTATACCATATGTACAGATGCACATTTATACCATATGTACAGATGCACAGTTATACCATATGTACAGTTAGATGCACATTTATACCATATGTACAGTTAGATGCACATTTATACCATATGTACAGTTAGATACACATTTATACCATATGTACAGTTAGATGCACATTTATACCATATGTACTACAGATGCACATTTATACCATATGTACAGATGCACAGTTATACCATATGTACAGTTAGATGCACATTTATACCATATGTACAGTTAGATACACATTTATACCATATGTACAGTTAGATGCACACTTATACCATATGTACAGATGCACATTTATACCATATGTACAGTTAGATGCACACTTATACCATATGTACAGATGCACAGTTATACCATATGTACAGTTAGATGCACATTTATACCATATGTACAGTTAGATGCACATTTATACCATATGTACAGTTAGATACACATTTATACCATATGTACAGTTAGATGCACATTTATACCATATGTACAGATGCACATTTATACCATATGTACAGTTAGATGCACACTTATACCATATGTACAGATGCACATTTATACCATATGTACAGATGCACAGTTATACCATATGTACAGATGCACAGTTATACCATATGTACAGTTAGATGCACATTTATACCATATGTACAGATGCACATTTATACCATATGTACAGATGCACAGTTATACCATATGTACAGTTAGATGCACATTTATACCATATGTACAGTTAGATGCACATTTATACCATATGTATAGTTAGATGCACATTTATACCATATGTACAGTTAGATGCACATTTATACCATATGTACAGTTAGATGCACACTTATACCATATGTACAGATGCACATTTATACCATATGTACAGATGCACATTTATACCATATGTACAGATGCACAGTTATACCATATGTACAGTTAGATGCACATTTATACCATATGTACAGTTAGATGCCCATTTATACCATATGTACAGTTACACATTTATACCATATGTACAGTTAGATGCACACTTATACCATATGTACAGATGTACATTTATACCATATGTACAGTTAGATGCACACTTATACCATATGTACAGATGCACATTTATACCATATGTACAGATGCACAGTTATACCATATGTACAGTTAGATGCACATTTATACCATATGTACAGTTAGATGCACATTTATACCATATGTACAGTTAGATACACATTTATACCATATGTACAGTTAGATGCACATTTATATCATATGTACAGATGCACATTTATACCATATGTACAGTTAGATGCACACTTATACCATATGTACAGATGCACATTTATACCATATGTACAGATGCACAGTTATACCATATGTACAGATGCACATTTATACCATATGTACTACAGATGCACATTTATACCATATGTACAGATGCACATTTATACCATATGTACAGATGCACAGGTATACCATATGTACAGTTAGATGCACATTTATACCATATGTACAGATGCACATTTATACCATATGTACAGATGCACATTTATACCATATGTACAGTTAGATGCACATTTATACCATATGTATAGTTAGATGCACATTTATACCATATGTACAGTTAGATGCACATTTATACCATATGTACAGTTAGATGCACACTTATACCATATGTATAGTTACATGCACATTTATACCATATGTACAGATGCACATTTATACCATATGTATAGTTACATGCACATTTATATCATATGTACAGATGCACATTTATACCATATGTACAGTTAGATGCACACTTATACCATATGTACAGTTAGATGCACATTTATACCATATGTACAGTTAGATACACATTTATACCATATGTACAGTTAGATGCACATTTATACCATATGTACAGTTAGATGCACACTTATACCATATGTACAGTTAGATGCACATTTATACCATATGTACAGTTAGATGCACATTTATACCATATGTACAGTTATATACACATTTATACCATATGTATAGTTATATACACATTTATACCATATGTACAGTTAGATGCACATTTATACCATATGTACAGTTATATACACATTTATACCATATGTACAGTTAGATGCACATTTATACCATATGTATAGTTAGATGCACATTTATACCACATGTACAGTTACATGCACATTTATACCATATGTACAGTTAGATGCACATTTATACCATATGTACAGTTAGATGCACATTTATACCATATGTACAGTTAGATGCACACTTATACCATATGTATAGTTATATGCACATTTATACCATATGTACAGTTAGATGCACATTTATACCATATGTACAGTTATATGCACACTTATACCATATGTACAGTTATATACACATTTATACCATGTGTACAGTTATATGCACATTTATACCATATGTACAGTTAGATGCACATTTATACCATATGTACAGATGCACATTTATACCATATGTACAGTTAGATGCACATTTATACCATATGTACAGATGCACATTTATACCATATGTACAGTTAGATGCACATTTATACCATATGTACAGATGCACATTTATACCATATGTACAGTTAGATGCACATTTATACCATATGTATAGTTAGATGCACATTTATACCATATGTACAGTTAGATGCACATTTATACCATATGTACAGTTAGATGCACATTTATACCATATGTACAGATGCACATTTATATCATATGTACAGTTAGATGCACACTTATACCATATGTATAGTTACATGCACATTTATACCATATGTACAGTTAGATGCACATTTATACCATATGTACAGTTAGATGCACACTTATACCATATGTATAGTTACATGCACATTTATACCATATGTACAGTTAGATGCACATTTATACCATATGTATAGTTACATGCACATTTATACCATATGTATAGTTAGATGCACATTTATACCATATGTACAGTTAGATGCACATTTATACCATATGTACAGTTAGATGCACATTTATACCATATGTATAGTTAGATGCACATTTATACCATATGTACAGTTAGATGCACACTTATACCATATGTATAGTTACATGCACATTTATGCCATATGTACAGATGCACATTTATACCATATGTACAGTAAGATGCACACTTATACCATATGTACAGATGCACATTTATACCATATGTACAGTAAGATGCACACTTATACCATATGTACAGATGCACATTTATACCACACCCCTGCAGTAATACTGTCACTATCTCTCCTCAGTTCCAGTACCCCTTACACCAGCAGTAAGGATGCAGAGCGTTTTGAAGCTACTTTGCCAACCTACGAGCAGATTCAGATAAAGGTGGAGGAGCCTGGGGAGGCAAAAGGAAATCTATCAACCAACCCCTTCCTGCAGCCAATGGTAGTGGATCTTTCTCAGCCAACGGTAAAAGCTGCTGTAGAAATTCACAATGAGAAGCAAAGAGCCAGCGCTGGGACAGAAAAAACACCCTGGTGGGTACCAGAAAAATCTGCCCTTGTTATGTTAGCAAATGAAAATAGTTGTAATCACCAGGGATGCAGAGAAGCGTTACTACCAAGCCCAGAGGCCTCCCTAAACATCCACACGTAACTATAGATATTTATACACATGCGCTGTGTTTGCTGATTGGAGGTAGCGCATGTAAAGCTGCAAATTGTTGTGACAACAGTTGAGGAGTTTCCTGTTGTAGATTTTCATAATTAAAAAGGGGATTGGGAGGGCGCTAAGAAGCTAAGTTAACCACCACACCTAGTCATAAACACTATCGGCTAGATTTAGAGTTTTGTCGGTAACGACCCGCGTAGCTAACGCTGGCTTTTTTTCCCCCCGCACCTTTTAAATACTGCTGGTATTTAGAGTTCACAGAAGGGCTGCGTTAGGCTCCAAAAAAGGAGCGTAGAGCATAATTTACCGCCACTGCAACTCTCAATACCAGCGGTGCTTACGGACGCGGCCAGCTTCAAAAACGTGCTCGTGCACGATTCCCCCATAGGAAACAATGAGGCAGTTTGAGCTGAAAAAAAAACCTAACACCTGCAAAAAAGCAGCTTTCAGCTCCTAACGAAGCCCCATTGTTTCCTATGGGGAAAGAGTTTCTAAGTCTGCACCTAACGCCCTAACATGAACCCCGAGTCTAAACACCCCTAACCTTACACTTATTAACCCCTAATCTGCCGCCCCCGCTATCGCTGACCCCTGCATTTTATTATTAACCCCTAATCTGCCGCTCCATACACCGCCGCAACCTACATTATCCCTATGTACCCCTAATCTGCTGCCCCTAACACCGCCGACCCCTATATTATATTTATTAACCCCTAATCTTCCGCCCCCAACATCGCCTCCACCTACCTACAATTATTAACCCCTAATCTGCTGACCGGACCTCACCGCTACTATAATAAATGTATTAACCCCTAAAGCTAAGTCTAACCCTAACACTAACACCCCCCTAAGTTAAATATAATTTAAATCTAACTAAATAAATTAACTCTTATTAAATAAATTATTCCTATTTAAAGCTAAATACTTACCTGTAAAATAAATCCTAATATAGCTACAATATAAATTATAATTATATTGTAGCTATTTTAGGATTAATATTTATTTTACAGGCAACTTTGTATTTATTTTAACCAGGTACAATAGCTATTAAATAGTTAATAACTATTTAATAGCTACCTAGTTAAAATAATTACAAAATTACCTGTAAAATAAATCCTAACCTAAGTTACAATTAAACCTAACACTACACTATCAATAAATAAATTAAATAAAATAACTACAATTATCTACAATTAAACCTAACACTACACTATCAATAAATAAATTAAATACAAATACCTACAAATACAATTAAATAAACTAACTAAAGTACAAAAAATAAAAAAAGAACTAAGTTACAAAAAATAAAAAAATATTTACAAACATTATAAAAAGATTACAACAATTTTAAGCTAATTACACCTACTCTAAGCCCCCTAATAAAATAACAAATAGAAAAGCTCTTTTACCTTACCAGCCCTTAAAAGGGCCTTTTGCGGGGCATGCCTCAAAGAATTCAGCTCTTTTGCCTGTAAAAAAAAACATACAATACCCCCCACAACATTACAACCCACCACCCACATACCCCTAATCTAACCCAAACCCCCCTTAAATAAACCGAACACTAAGCCCCTGAAGATCTTCCTACCTTATCTTCACCACGCCGGGTATCACCAATCGGTCTAGGCTCCGAAGTCTTGATCCAAGCCCAAGCGGGGGCTGAAGACGTCCATCCTCCGGCTGAAGTCTTGATCCAAGCCCAAGCGGGGGCTGAAGACGTCCATCCTCCGGCTGAAGTCTTGATCCAAGCGGCGGCTGAAGAGGTCCATCATCGGGGCTGAAGTCTTCATCTTATCTGGGCAGAAGAGGAGATCCGGACCAGTAGACATCTTCATCCAAGCGGCATCTTCTATCTTCTTCCCTCCGTCGACGAGCGGCTCCATCTTCAAGACCTCCGGCGCGGATCCATCCTCTTCTTCCGACGTCCTAACACAGAATGAAGGTTCCTTTAAGGGACGTCATCCAAGATGGCGTCCCTTGAATTCCGATTGGCTGATAGGATTCTATCAGCCAATCGGAATTAAGGTAGGAAAATTCTGATTGGCTGATGGAATCAGCCAATCAGATTCAAGTTCAATCCGATTGGCTGATGTGCATAATCCAACCCAGTGAGCATGTTATATGTGCTTAACCCAACCCAGTGAGCATGTTATATGTGCTTAATCCAACCCAGTGAGCATGTTATATGTGCATAATCCAACCCAGTGATCATGTTATATGTGCATAATCCAACCCAGTGATCATGTTATATGTGCATAACCCAACCCAGTGAGCCTGTTATATGTGCATAATCCAACCCAGTGATCATGTTATACGTGCATAATCCAACCCAGTGATCATGTTATACGTGCATAATCCAACCCATTGAGCATGTTATATGTGCATAATCCAACCCATTGAGCATGTTATACATGCATAATGCAACTCATTGAGCATGTTATATGTGCATAACCCAACCCAGTGAGCTTGTTATATGTGCATAATCCAACCCAGTGATCATGTTATATGTGCATAACCCAACCCAGTGAGCCTGTTATATGTGCATAATCCAACCCAGTGATCATGTTATACGTGCATAATCCAACCCATTGAGCATGTTATAGGTGCATAACACAACCCAATGAGCATGTTATATGTGCTTAACCCAACCCAGTGAGCATGTTATATGTGCTTAATCCAACCCAGTGAGCATGTTATATGTGCATAACCCAACCCAGTGGGCATGTTATATGTGCATAATCCAACCCAGTGAGCATGTTATATATACATAACTAAACCCAGTGAGCATGTTATATGTGCATAATCCAACCCAGTGATCATGTTATATGTGCATAACCCAACCCAGTGAGCATGTTATATATACATAACTAAACCCAGTGAGCATGTTATATGTGCTTAACCCAACTCAGTGATCATGTTATATGTGCATAGCCCAACCCAATGATCATGTTGTATGTGCTTAACCCAACCCAGTGATCATGTTATACGTGCATAATCCAACCCATTGAGCATGTTATATGTGCATAACACAACCCAATGAGCATGTTATATGTGCTTAACCCAACCCAGTGAGCATGTTATATGTGCTTAATCCAACCCAGTGAGCATGTTATATGTGCATAACCCAACCCAGTGGGCATGTTATATGTGCATAATCCAACCCAGTGAGCATGTTATATATACATAACTAAACCCAGTGAGCATGTTATATGTGCATAATCCAACCCAGTGATCATGTTATATTTGCATAACCCAACCCAGTGAGCATGTTATATATACATAACTAAACCCAGTGAGCATGTTATATGTGCTTAATCCAACTCAGTGATCATGTTATATGTGCATAGCCCAACCCAATGATCATGTTGTATGTGCTTAACCCAACCCAGTGATCTGTTATATGTGCATAGCCCAACCCAATGATCATTTTGTATGTACTTAACCCAACCCAATGATCATGTTATATGTGCATAATCTAACCCAGTGAGCATGCTATATGTGCAAAACCCAACCCAGTGATCATGTTATATGTGCATAACCCAACCCAGTGAGCATGTTATATGTGCATAATCCAACCCAATGAGCAAGTTATATGTGCTTAACCCAACCCAGTGAGCATGTTATGTGTGCATAATCCAACCCAGTGAGCATGTTAAATGTGCATAACCCAACCCAATGAGCATGTTATATGTACATAACCCAACCGAAAGAGCATGTTATATGTGCTTAACCCAACGCAGTGAGCATGTTATATGTGCCTAATCCAACCCAGTGAGCCTGTTATATGTGCATAATCCAACCCAGTGAGCATGTTATATGTGCTTAATCCAACCCAGTGAGCATGTTATATGTGCATAATCCAACCCAGTGAGCATGTTATATGTGCATAATCCAACCCAGTGAGCCTGTGCATAATCCAACCCAGTGAACATGTTATATGTGCATAACCCAACCCAGTGAGAATGTTAAATGTGCATAACCCAACCCAATGAGAATGTTATATGTGCATAACCCAACCCAATGAACATGTTATATGTGTATAACCCAACCCAGTGATCATGTTATATGTGCATAACCCAACCCAGTAAGCATTTTATATGAGCATAACCGAACCCAGTGAGCATGTTATATGTGCATAACCCTGTGCGGAACCCAATGCAGTGAGCATGTTACCATGTGCGGAACTCAATGCAGTGATCATGTTACCATGTGCGGAACTCAATGCAGTGATCATGTTACTATGTGCGGAACTCAATGCAGTGATCATGTTACCATGTGCGGAACTCAATGCAGTGATCATGTTACCATGTGCGGAACTCAATGCAGTGATCATGTTACTATGTGCGGAACCCAACCCAATGAGCATGGTATGATGTGCGGAACTCAATGCAGTAGTCATGTTACTATGTGCGTAACACAACCCAGTGAACATGTTGCTATATATACAGTATATGTCACAATGTGTGCTGGCACATGGCACTGACCTATACTTGTCTAAAGGTTTAATCCAAGCTAAAAAAAAGGGATGGACTATTAATCTTAACATATTATTTTGTGCTCTTTCTTTAGCCAATCTGATGTCCAGGCACCTCTTGCCACGTTGAAGGAAGATACGGACACAACATCCTCCTACACGTCCAGTAATAGTCACGGGTCTATGCAGAGCTGGGATATTGGACAGAATGCGCTACCTGGCAAAAATGATTCAAAAGTAAATTTAGGAATGACTCCTTCTTATGGAGAAATTACACTTATTGATTCTCCTCTTAATGAAGAAATATGTGGAAGTCTAGATAAACAGATAATTCTTCCAAGTCTGGAACCCAACACTGACACCATCCGGCCAGAATTCTTTTTTTCTGATGAGGCACAAGAACCAGATGTAGATGATCTGTATTATGGGTTGAAAGATGAGCCGGATACTTTAATGAATGGGGATGAATCAGACTTTGAACAATAATACAGTGTAAATCAAGTACACTAGAAATTATTTCACATTTAAAGTTAACAAACTACTTTACTTTCACTGTATGGGCGTTCACATGGGGTTATAAGAAGCTGTAAATGCCTCCAGACTTGGGCACATGTCTAGAGTCTTATCAGAGGTCAGGTCTTGAAAGACCTCTTATCCGTTCACTACTGAGAGGAGCATGTGACCTGTCTTTGAAAAAGTGGAGAATTGCCCTTCAAAGTGTTTACAGGACCCTCAAGATAACAGGCGGTCCATGTAACCCATCATTCACAAGATTTAGCTAAATAAAAGGTTTATTTCTTCAGCAAAATCTAAATCAACAAATCCAAAAGATCCGTAATGTAAAAGAGAAAAGGCTCCTCTTTCAACTGAGAGGTCACATGACTCTAAATATCATATGATCGATGGCAAAATTGTGAATATTTCATCCTCTAAAAACTAGGTCCAGAGAAATAAAATTAAAACACAGTTGAGACTATTATTATTATTATTATAAGAAGCAGAGTTCTGCAAATGATGGGTCTGATTTCATATGGTAGTCACATGACTCTAGATATCATATGTTTGTCACATGACCCTCTAAATGCAATGTGGTTCATGAAAAAAGGATAATTAGTTATCTTGCTGGATAATAGCTCTAGAGTTGAAGAATGTTATGTGTGTTAAAACTATAAATATAATTGAATTTGTTTGTCTACATTTATATTATTATGTTTATGACATTTTATCTTTTAGCCCCCTCAATTTTATTTTTGCTGACACTCGTGCATCATTACCATTAAACTGAAAGAAAAAATGAAGATAAATGTGTTTATAATCATTTATTTGTAAGTCACCATCATATTCTGCAGTGCTGCGTACACAGTGTGGGATATTCATACATAGTAGAAAAGTACAGAAATTGTGATATAAACAAAGACTTGAAAATACAAATTTATACAGGAAGTGAAGGGCCCCGCGCCAGAGATTTTACAAAAAGTTTAACTTACAATGAGACAGAATATGTGAGCATTCAACTTGCAGCAAAAGTGAAAAGTGACAGCTGGAATTTTAGATTGGTTGGATATTGCTATTTTTAAAGGTACAGTATCCTGTAAAATCGTTTTTCCCTTAATGTGTTTCAGATGACTTGTTATACTAGCTGCAGAGTATAAAATGCATGAGAAAATGTTTCTTCATGTTTGGTTTTGTATATGAAATAGCTGAATTTGTTCTTCAAAACCATCACCCATTAAAGTTTGTTGTTCTTGCAGGGAAATTAGGTCTCATTTTATCACTTTATGTACACACACATGATTTTTATATTATCTCTGTTGGTTTACCAAAGCCCAATACATAGAGCTTGATGATCTAAAGCTCTTTGGAGAGATTATCGTACAATTCTTGCCACTACTGTTAGGTCCCTGAAAGATTTGTAGAACGGTAGATTTTAGCTTGTGAACTGTTTATTTTACTATGCAAATTCTGGGTGTGAAGGAGAGATACATAAATTACAGTAAAATGCTAAAAAATAAGAAGCTCCCAAACATTTCTTAAGATATCTGTCCATGCTAGCGAGTTTTTGATTATCAGACCCTAAGAGAGAACAATTAAAAATTAACATTTTATTACTTATCTCTCCTACCCCCACTGGCAGTGTAATTTGTTCTGCTGGCTATGTTTACACAGTGTCTCTATAGCCAATACTTAAGTATAGAAACTTTCAGTATAGGTAGGGTTACCACCGACACAATCAGATATTTCAAATGCAGATATAAAGATAAAGGAGCTATTTGTAAATAACTTTTTACGGTAACTGTCATCGTCACCTAAAATGAAGATTTACTGAGACACAGCATATACATGTAGTGAATCTAGTCTATGACTCTATCACTACGTTATGAGACTACACTCTTTATAATAAATGCCATTAGTCGTATAACCAAACAATAACTGACAATGTTTATGTTAATCTTTTCCAAGCATCACATTCTGGAATGTACTAGCCTTATCATAATGCATGAATTGTTACAGACTTGGGTTTTAGACAAACAACAACCTTCCTGTTCGTTTCCCTACTTACATTTCCCACATATCAATGGTTAAACTCTAAGTTAAAGGTATAGTAAACACCAAAAATGGTATTATGTTAGACAATCCCTTGATTAAACATTCCCCAGTTTTGCATAACCAACACTGTTATAGAAATATACTTTTTACCTCTATAATTACCTTGTATCTAAGCCTCTGCTGACTTCCTCCTTATCTCAGATCTTTTGACAGACTTGTATTTCAAGCAATTAACTTTGACTCTTAAATAACTTCACGTGCATGAGCACAATGTTATCTATATGAAACACACAAACTAACACCCTCTAGCTGTGAAAAACTGTCAAATGCATTCAGATAAGAGGTGGCCTTCAAGGGCTTAGAAATTAGCATATGAGCCTACCTAGGTTTAGCTTTCAACTGAGAATAAGGAAAGAACAAAGCAAATTTGATGATAAAAGTAAATTAGAAAGTTGTTTAAAATGACATGCCCTATCTGAATCATGAAAGTTTAATTTGGACTTTACTATCCCTTTAACACACCTACCTCACTCAGTGGTTCTTCAGTCTCTGCCCATCCAGTGCAATAATGGCCTCAATTTTTTTAATAAATGGAGGAGTCCAGCATAGAATTAAATGTTTGTCACAGCTTTTATTGAACACAAACTCTTACCAGCTCTATATACAACTGAGAATGAGGAGTTTTCCAGCCTAAACATCATAAGTAGTGAGTACAGTATTGTTACTTATTCACATGTAAGGAGACATTTAAAAAGCATGGGCTAGTTATCAGGGCCGGCCTGGGAATAAAAAGCAGCCCTGGAAAAATATAAAGACCAGCCCTATTTTATGTGAGTCAGCAGAATGCACATGCCCCATTTTTCTCAAAGGGGATTACTGGGATACCCCTTCCCCAAATATTTTTTTCAGAATTAAATTATATTACTTTGTTCTAAATAAAAGTTCCAGATTGTTGTTATATATGCACCCTGCAACCCAATTGCATCTATAGGTGATTGGACACGGGACGTAGCTGGGTTCACATAATGTCCCTCCAAAAGCTCAAACTTAGGCCCCACCCTTGATCCCACCACATATATTTTTCACAACTAAGCAGTCATTTTATCCATTTGGTTGCCAGTAACACATGTACGTAGTAGTGATGTGACCCCCTTGGCTGCCAGAAGTAAACAGAGAACAGAATCAGACCATGGCATCTATTTATCAAGCTGTCAACTTACCTGCATTCGATGGCACCAATACACTCGCCTAAGATCGCCTAACATCGCTGCCGCTGACCTGAATACGCTCTCCAAAGTTACCAAAAAAGCTGTCAAAAAGCCACGCACCAAGTATGGAGCGATGAGCAGCGGACTGTTGTTAACTAACAGTCATCGATCTCGCTGCTTTTCGGCTTTTTCACAGCTTTATTGGTACCCTGTCACTGAACACCCACACTATGCTATACCGTTTACCCCCTATACCGCCGCTCCCGGAGCCCACCGCAACTCTAATAAATGTATTAACCCCTATACCGCCGCTCCCGGAGCCCACCGCAACTCTAATAAATGTATTAACCCCTAAACCGCCGCTCACGGACCCCGCAACTAAATAAAGTGTTTAACCCCTAAACCGCCGCTCCCGGAGCCCAACGCCACCTACATTACATTTATTAACCCCTAATCTGCCCCCCTACACCGCCGCCACCTACATTATATTTATTAACCCCTAATCTGTCCCCCCGACACCGCCGCCACCTAAATTATATTTATTAACCCCTAATCTGTCCCCCGACACCGCCGCCACCTACATTATATTTATTAACCCCTAATCTGCCCCCCCCTACACCGCCACCACCTACCTACATTTATTAACCCCTAATCTGCCCCCCCTACACCGCCGCCACTATATTAAATTTATTAACCCCTAAACCTAAGTCTAACCCTAACCCCCCCTAACTTAAATACGATTTAAATAAATCTAAATAAATATTCCTATCATTAAATAAATTATTCCTATTTAAAACTAAATACTTACCTATAAAATAAACCCTAAGATAGCTACAATATAACTAATAGTTACATTGTAGCTAGCTTAGGGTTTATTTTAATTTTACAGGCAACTTTGTATTTATTTTAACTAGGTACAATAGTTATTAACTATTTAATAACTTCCTAGTTAAAATAAATACAAATATACCTGTAAAATAAAACCTAACCTAAGTTACAATTACACCTAACACTACACTATAATTAAATTAATTCCCTAAACTAAATACAATTAAATAAATTTATCTAAAGTACAAAAAACCCACTAAATTACAGAAAATAATAAAATAATTACAAGATTTTTAAACTAATTACACCTAATCTAATCCCCCTAACAAAATAAAAAAGCCCCCCCAAAATAAAAAGCCCTACCCTACACTAAATTACAAATAGCCCTTAAAAGGGCCTTTTGCGGGGCATTGCCCCAAAGTAATCAGGTCCTTTACCTGTAAAAAAATTACAAACCCCCCCAACATTAAAACCCACCACCCACACAACCAACCCTACTCTAAAACCCACCCAATACCCCCTTAAAAAAACCTAACACTAACCCCTTGAAGATCACACTACCGTGAGAAGTCTTCACCCAACCGGGCCGAAGTCCTCAACGAATCCGGCAGAAGTGGTCCTCCAGACGGGCAGAAGTGGTCCTCCAGACGGGCAGAAGTCTTCATCCAGATGGCATCTTCTATCTTCATCCATCCGGCGCGGAGCGGGTCTATCTTCAAGACATCCAAGATGGCGTCCCTTCAATTCTGATTGGCTGATAGAATAGAATTGATAGAATGCAATCAGCCAATAGGATTGAAGTTCAATCCTATTGGCTGATCCAATCAGCCAATAGGATTGAGCTCACATTCTATTGGCTGTTCCAAATCCTAAAATGGCTACAATGTAACTATTAGTTATATTGTAGATATCTTAGGGTTTATTTTACAGGTAAGTATTTAGTTTTAAAAAGGAATAATTTATTTAATGATAGGAATATTTATTTAGATGTATTTAAATTATATTTCAGTTAGGGGTTGTTAGGGTTAGACTTAGGTTTAGGGGTTAATACACATTTAATATAGTGGCGGTGACGTTGGGGGAGGCAGATTAGGGGTTAATAAATGTAGGTAGGTGGTGACGGTGTAGGGGGGGCAGATTAGGGGTTAATAAGTATAATGTAGGTGGCGGTGGGCTCCGGGAGCGGCGGTTTAGGGGTTAATAAGTATAATGTAGGTGGGCTCCGGGAGCGGTGGTTTAGGGGGGTTAAACGCTTTATTTAGTTGCGGTGGGCTCCGGGAGCGGCGGTTTAGGGGTTAATAAGTATAATGTAGGTGTCGGCGGTGTAGGGGGGCAGATTAGGGGTTAATAAGTATAATGTAGGTGGCGGCGGTGTAGGGGGGGCAGATTAGGGGTTAATAAGTATAATGTAGGTGGCGGCGGTGTAGGGGGGGCAGATTAGGGGTGTTTAGACTCGGGGTACATGTTAGGGTGTTAGGTGTAAATGTTCCCATAGGAATCAATGGGATATCGGACAGCAGCGAACATGAGCTTTCGCTGCTATCAGACTCCCATTGATTCCTATGGTATCTGCCGCCTCCTGAAAACCAGGTACGCTGGGCCGGAATAGTGCCGAGCGTACCTGGTAGGATTTTGATAACTAGCAAAAGTAGTCAGATAGTGCCGAATTTGCATTCGGAACATCTGTAGTGATGTAAGCATCAATCTGTGTCGGACTGAGTTCTACTTTTGCCGGTCTGTAGGGTTTGATAAATAAGGGGAATCAGGCTCGCCACAAATATGCTGCGGGATTTCCAGCGTATTTGCGGTTGATGGCTTGATAAGTAGATGCCCATAAGTGTAGTAAAACACAAAAGTCTCTTTCTATGGTGCTAAAAGCTAAATATAAGTGGTGTTAGGCTACAAATTAAAATTTTAACTTAAAAAAATCACCATTTAATAATTGTTAAAAAATATAGCAATTATTAAATTGTGATTTTTAAAATTAAATTTTAATTTGTAGCTTGACACCACATATATTTAGCTTTTAGCGCCATAGAAAGAGACTTTTGTTTTACTACACTTATGGTCTGAATCTGTTTTCTGTAACTTTCTAGGATACTTAGGAGGGATCCGTAAATCTGTGGCTTTATTTTTGGTATCACCTTTAGCACAGTGATTTTCATTTCTTGTCTTACCAAATGCCAGAAGTAAACACCCAGCAATGATTCAACACCCCCATGGTTGCCTGTAACACATACAATAAAAAAATCACAGTGTAATTTCTTTTTGAACCATATTTCTAATGCATAAGGGCCTAGAAGGCCCTTTACATTTAGCTGACAGGGGTCTTTAAGTGTCCAGTATTTTAGTACAGATGTACTGGACAGCCTATTTGTATGGTTCAGATCAACTATAATTTATATAAAATTGATAGACATAATGACTTCTAAATGTGGGGACTCTACTATTAAATAATGACAGACCTAGCACCTGTAGTTTCCTAGCTACACTGCACAATTACATATGCTTATTAGTATGGCTGGTAAGGCAAGAGGTAATCACATGACATGATCCTGAGGATCAGCCATAGCTCTGTAGATATTACCAGACCAAAGCAGTTCATGTCATTGTAATAATCTATTCCCAACACATAAGGATTGGAAACTCAGGATTTATAATGGGAGATTTGTTAGAACTTAAAGGTACAGTAAACATCTTGTAATTACAAAACATTTCTGTTACCGTCCTACAGAAAAACATAACAGCCAAGTGTAAACATTTTTATAACAAAATAAAATCCTGTTTATACTTTAATTGTTTTTAATAGAAAACTGCACCCACCACTCCCCTTATTTGGAGGAGCCAAATAAGTTTGAGTAGGCAGACAACAAGGCTAATCATTGCCATTAACTTACTATAAAGTAAATTGTTTTGCAGTTGTTATATATTAAAGCCAATTAGGAAAAGATTTGATACAGAGTTAGCTATGAAAATTCAGCAGGATGCTGTTCCAACTCATGAAAAGGGGTAAAATAAATAATGAGTATAAATAATGAGTATATTATGTTTTATTCTACATAATTAAACATCTTATGTTAAAGCTACACTAATAACATAACTAAAGGATAAAATGACAGTCATGGTATAATGTGATGCCTGGTTGTCCTGGTGACAGTCTTAGGGGAGTGGCTTATGTGATGCAGCAGTTATGTCACAAAACCAACTGACAACACAAAGCCACCACCCTCAAAACCGCTGCTCACTTTACTAGAATTGCCAGCCTGATCCTGCTGAGCTTCAGTAATCACTTATATGTAAATATTAGTTTTCTAATATCTTTATTTCAGAGCTAGCACATTACAGTACAGCTAGTGCATTACAGCCACAGCTCTGTATATGTGCTGGTATGAAGAACAGTGACTACCTACAACACATTGCAAATGGCATCCGGTAGGAGCTGCAGGTATGAGCACCAATTACTACAGGTAGTGTTACCATGATCACCTCAACACATTAACTGAATAATACTAAGTTATCTTTATATTCATTATAAAATAATACAGATAAATGACAGAAGTAATAGCTTAAACTTTGTAGGTTCTTACAGGCACCAGTACTCTGAGACAAAACATAGCATACAAACTATACATAATAATAATCAATATTATTTTCACACCTTTATTTAAAAATATATATCATTTAATAAATATTTAAATTTTTAATATTTTAAACATATTATAGCATTATAAGTATTATAGCCATAACTATAGGACACACCAATGCCTTTCTGTGCTTCCTCTACGTATCTTTATAAGACTTGCAGCTGGCAGTAAAGGCTTTAAACCAGCTTTAAGGATAATAAGAATGACTGCATTGTTAGTCTGCAAAGGCTCTAAAGCATGGACTTCTAGTAAAGGTCTAAAATATAAACACCACGGCATAGTTCTACAATTTATACACTGCAAACTGACTGGTGCTTGGACTCTCATTAAACACTGTACTGCAAGGTAGAGCATCTGATGCAGCTGTTTTTAAAGCTTGGCCCAGATGATGATAAGACAACTGGCGATCTGAAATAAATTCAGATCAGACTGATGCGCATCTGGCTAGCAGTATACGCGCAGATGGCAGATGCCCTCACGCTGCAAACTCACTGGTGCTGGGACCCTCATTAAACACTGTGAATTAAGGTGTAGCATCTGATGCAGCTGTTTGTTCTGCATGACCCAGATAAAGAAAAGGCAACTGGTGATCTGAAATAAATTCGGTTCAGACTGATGTGCATCTGGCCAGCAGTATACGCGCTGATGGCAGATGTCCTTCAAGGATTTTTATATTATTATATTGTAAGTATCTAAGGTAAGATTTTCTGAGTTTAACAAGTTTCTAAGCTCTTTGAGCAAGAAATCTCATTACCACACTAGATTGTAAATACAGATCCTGATCTAAGAGCCCACAGACATGTGCAGTGAGGTCAGATCATTTCTCACATTTCTGTTGCGCTTTTCCTGTACTTTCCTATTTCATAAAAAACATAATTTATGCTTACCTGATAAATTTATTTATCTTGTGGTGTATCCAGTCCATGGATCATCCATTACTTGTGGGATATTCTCCTTCCCAACAGGAAGTTGCAAGAGGATCACCCACAGCAGAGCTGCTATATATCTCCTCCCCTAACTGCCATATCCAGTCATTCGACCGAAGACAAGCAGAGAAAGGAGAAACCATAGGGTGCAGTGGTGACTGAAGTTTAAAATTAAAAAATACCTGCCTTAAAATGACAGGGCGGGCCGTGGACTGGATACACCACAAGAGAAATAAATTTATCAGGTAAGCATAAATTATGTTTTCTCTTGTAAGTTGTATCCAGTCCACGGATCATCCATTACTTGTGGGATACCAATACCAAAGCTAAAGTACACGGATGAAGGGAGGGACAAGGCAGGTACTTAAACGGAAGGTACCATTGCCTGTAAAACCTTTCTCCCAAAAATAGCCTCCGAAGAAGCAAAAGTATCAAATTTATAGAATTTTGAAAAGGTATGAAGCGAAGACCAAGTCGCCGCCTTGCAAATCTGTTCAACAGAAGCCTCATTTTTAAAGGCCCAAGTGGAAGCCACAGCTCTAGTAGAATGAGCTGTAATCCTTTCAGGAGGCTGATGGCCAGCAGTCTCATAAGCTAAGCGAATTTTGCTTTTTAGCCAAAACGAAAGAGAGGTTGCCGAAGCCTCCAGTCCAGAGTAGACAACAAACAAAGCAGATGTTTGACGAAAATCTTTAGTAGCTTGTAAATAATACTTTAAAGCACGAACCACATCAAGATTGTGTAATAGACGTTCCTTCTTTGAAGAAGGATTAGGACACAATGATGGAACAACAATCTCCTGATTGATATTCTTATTAGATACCACCTTAGGTAAAAACCCAGGTTTGGTACGCAGAATTACCTTATCTGCATGGAAGATCAGATAAGGGGAATCACATTGTAAGGCAGATAACTCGGAAACTCTACGAGCCGAGGAAATAGCTACCAAAAATAGAACTTTCCAAGATAAAAGTTTGATATCTATGGAATGAAGAGGTTCAAACGGAACCCCTTGAAGAACTTTAAGAACCAAATTTAAACTCCACGGCGGAGCAACAGATTTAAACACAGGCTTGATTCGAACTAAAGCCTGACAAAATGCCTGAACGTCTGGCACATCCGCCAGACGCTTGTGCAAAAGAATAGACAGAGCAGAAATCTGTCCCTTTAAGGAACTAGCTGACAATCCTTTTTCCAATCCTTCTTGGAGAAAAGATAATATCCTGGGAATCCTGCCCTTACTCCATGAGTAGCCCTTGGATTCACACCAATAAAGATATTTACGCCATATCTTATGATAGATTTTCCTGGTGACAGGCTTTCGTGCCTGAATTAAGGTATCAATGACCGACTCGGAGAAGCCACGCTTTGATAAAATCAAGCGTTCAATCTCCAGGCAGTCAGTTTCAGAGAAATTAGATTTGGATGGTTGAAAGGACCTTGAAGTAGAAGGTCCTGTCTCAGCGGCAGAGTCCATGGTGGAAAGGATGACATGTCCACTAGATCTGCATAGCAAGTCCTGCGTGGCCACGCAGGCGCTATCAAGATCACTGATGCTCTCTCCTGCTTGATTTTGGCAATCAGACGAGGGAGCAGAGGAAACGGTGGAAACACATAAGCCAGGTTGAAGGACCAAGGCGCTGCTAGAGCATCTATCAGCGTTGCCTTGGGGTCCCTGGACCTGGATCTGTAACAAGGAAGTTTGGCGTTCTGGCGAGATGCCATGAGATCCAATTCTGGTGTGCCCCAACGATGAATCAATTGTGCAAACACCTCCAGATGGAGTTCCCACTCCCCTGGATGAAAAGTCTGTCGACTTAGAAAATCTGCCTCCCAGTTCTCTACACCTGGGATATGGATAGCTGATAGGTGGCAAGAGTGAATCTCTGCCCAGCGAATTATTTTTTAGACTTCTAACATCGCTAGGGAACTCCTTGTTCCCCCTTGATGGTTGATGTAAGCCACAGTTGTGATGTTGTCCGACTGAAATCTGATGAACCTCATTGTCGCTAGCTGAGGCCAAGCCTGAAGAGCATTGAATATCACTCTTAGTTCCAGAATGTTTATTGGAAGGAGGGTCTCCTCCTGAGTCCACGATCCCTGAGCCTTCAGGGAGTTCCAGACTGCCCCCCAGCCTAGAAGGCTGGCATCTGTCGTTACAATTGTCCAATATGGCCTGCGAAAGGTCATTCCCTTGGACAGATGGACCCGAGATAGCCACCAGAGAAGAGAATCCCTGGTCTCTTGATCCAGATTTAGTAGAGGGGACAAATCTGTGTAATCCCCATTCCACTGACTGAGCATGCATAGTTGCAGCGGTCTGAGATGTAGGCGTGCAAACGGCACTATGTCCATTGCCGCTACCATTAAGCCGATTACTTCCATACACTGCGCCACCGAAGGGCAAGAAGTGGAATAAAGAACACGGCAGGAATATAGATGTTTTGATAACCTGGACTCTGTCAGGTAAATCCTCATTTCTACAGAATCTATTAGAGTTCCCAGAAAGGAAACTCTTGTGAGAGGAGATAGAGAACTCTTTTCTTCGTTCACCTTCCACCCATGCGACCTCAGAAATGCCAGAACTATGTCCGTATGAGACTTGGCAATTTGGAAATTTGACGACTGCATCAGAATGTCGTCTAAATAAGGGGCCACTGATATGCCCAGCGGTCTTAGGACCACCAGAAGTGACCCCAGAACCTTTGTAAAGATTCTTGGGGCTGTAGCTAACCCAAAGGGAAGAGCTACAAACTGGTAATGCCTGTTCAGGAAGGCAAACCTGAGAAACCGATGATGATCTTTGTGTATCGGAATGTGAAGATAAGCATCCTTTAAATCCACTGTAGTCATGTATTGACCCTCCTGGATCATAGGTAGGATGGTACGAATAGTCTCCATCTTGAATGATGGGACTCTGAGGAATTTGTTTAAGATCTTGAGATCTAAAATTGGTCTGATGGTTCCCTCTTTTTTGGGAACCACAAACAGATTTGAGTAAAATCCCTGTCCCTGTTCCTCCTTTGGAACTGGATGGATCACTCCCATAACTAGGAGGTCTTGAACACAGTGTAAGAATGCCTCTCTCTTTATCTGGTTTGCAGATAATTGTGAAAGGTGAAATCTCCCTTTTGGAGGAGAAGCTCTGAAGTCCAGAGGATATCCCTGGGATACAATTTCCAACGCCCAGGGATCCTGGACATCTCTTGCCCAAGCCTGGGCGAAGAGCGAAAGTCTGCCCCCTACTAGATCCGTTACCGGATAGGGGGCTGATACTTCATGCTGTCTTAGGGGCAGCAGCAGGTTTTTTGGCCTGCTTACCTTTGTTCCAGGTCTGGTTAGGTCTCCAGACCGACTTGGACTGGGCAAAAGTTACCTCTTGTTTTGCATTAGAGGAAGTTGATGCCGCACTCGCCTTGAAGTTTCAAAAGGCACGAAAATTAGTCAAATGAACAATGGCATCAGAAACAAAAGAATTGGCTAGCTTAAGTGCTCTAAGCTTGTCAAGCATGTCATCCAATGGGGTCTCTACCTGTAAAGCCTCTTCCAGAGACTCAAACCAGAAAGCCACAGCAGCAGTGACTGGGGCAATGCATGCAAGGGGCTGTAGAATAAAACCTTGTTGAATAAACATTTTCTTAAGGTAACCCTCTAACTTTTATCCATTGGATCTGAGAAAGCACAACTGTCCTCGACAGGGATAGTAGTACGCTTAGCTAGGGTAGAAACTGCTCCCTCCACCTTAGGAACTGTCTGCCATAAGTCCCGTGTGGTGGCATCTATTGGAAACATTTTCTTAAAAATAGGAGGGGGAGAGAACAGCACACCTGGTCTATCCCATTCCTTAGTAATAATTTCTGTAAACCTTTTAGGTATTGGAAAAACATCAGTGCACACCGGCACTGCATAGTATTTGTCCAATCTACACAATTTTTCTGGCACTGCAATTGTATCACAGTCATTCAGAGCAGCTAAAACCTGCCTGAGCAACACGCAGAGGTGTTCAAGCTTAAATTTAAATGTAGACATATCAGAATCAGGTTGAATCATTTTCCCTTAGTCAGAACCATCACCCACAGAAAGAAGCTCTCCTTCCTCAGCTTCTGTATATTGTGAGGGAGTATCAGACATAGCTCTTAAAGCGTCAGTATGCTCTGTATTTCTTCTAACTCCAGAGCTGTCTCGCTTTCCTCTAAACCAAGGTTGTCTGGATAATACCGCTGACAGGGTATTATCCATGACCGCCGCCATGTCTTGTAAAGTAAACGCTATGGGCGCACTAGATGTACTTGGCACCATTAGAGCGTGAGTCCCTCAAGCGGGAGTCAAAGGGTCTGACACGTGGGGCGAGTTAGTCGGTATAACTTCCCCCTTGTCAGATTCCTCTGGAGATAAATTTTTTAAAGACAGAATATGATCTTTATTACTTAAAGTGAAATCAGTACATTTGGTACACATTCTGAGAGGGGGTTCCACCATGGCTTCTAAACATAATGAACAAGGAGTTTCCTCTATGTCAGACATGTTTAAACAGACTAGCAATGAGACCAGCAAGCTTGGAAAACACTTTAAATCAAGTTAACAAGCAAAAAATAAAAACGGTACTGTGCCTTTAAGAGAAACAAATTTTGTCAGAATTTGAAAAACAGTGAAAAAAAGCAGTAAATCAAACTAAATTTTTACAGTGTGTATAATAAGCTAACAGAGCATTGCACCCACTTGCAAATGGAAGATTAACCCCTTAGTTCAAAAAACGGATCAAAAAAACGATATAGACGTTTTTTAACAGTCACAACAAACTGCCACAGCCCTGCTGTGGGCCTACCTTCCCAAATAAACGACTTTGGAAAGCCTAAGAGCCCTTTAGAGATGTCCTATAGCATTCAGGGGACTCCTGGAGGAAGCTGGATGTCTCAGTCTGTAAAAGTTACTGCGCAATAAAGCGCTAAATTAGGCCCCTCCCACTCATAGTAACACAGTGGAAAGCCTCAGGAAACTGTTTCTAGGCAAATTTAAGCCAGCCATGTGGAAAAAAACTAGGCCCCAATAAAGTTTTATCACCAAAGTATATATAAAATCGTTTAAACATGCCAGCAAACGTTTTATATTGTAAATCTATAAGAGTATTACCTCAGAAAGTAAGCATGATACCAGTCGCTATTAAATCACTGTATTCAGGCTTACGTTACATAAATCTGGTATCAGCAGCATTTTCTAGCATTCACATCTTCTAGAATTTTTTTTAACTGCACATACCTCATAGCAGGATAACCTGCACGCCATTCCCCCGCTGAAGTTACCTCTCTCTTCAGTTATGTGTGAGAACAGCAATGGATCTTAGTTACAACCTGCTAAGATCATAGAAATCACAGGCAGATTCTTCTTCTATTTTCTGCCTGGGACAAAATAGTACAACTCCGGTACCATTTAAAAATAACAAACTTTTGATTGAAGAAAAAAACAACTACGTTTCACCACTTCTCTCTTACTACCTCCATGCTTGTCGAGAGTTGCAAGAGAATGACTGGATATGGCAGTTAGGGGAGGAGCTATATAGCAGCTCTGCTGTGGGTGATCCTCTTGCAACTTCCTATTGGGAAGGAGAATATCCCACAAGTAATGGATGATCCGTGGACTGGATACACCTTACAAGAGAAATCTCTAGCTTTAATTTGGTTTTGTATTTTTAAAGCTTTCTGTACTTTTCAAGGCTTATTGATATAAGATATAAAAATCATCATACACTGCTACAACTTTAATAAACTGATATTAAATCAAATTAAATGGCTTAAATCCACTATCACTGCATATATCTGTATAATGTAATAATGTTAAGGATCTTGGTGAAGAGAATGCAATGATAAAATTAATATGTTTGCACTTATATCCTAAATGCAATGCCTTGATGTAGGGACACCAATAATACTACTAGGTTATAAGCAACTTGCAGCTGCTTTACAATTTTATCTGAGAACTGCAGCACCCTGGAACAAGAACTACAATGTCTGTGACACTAAACTTGAATGTCTACATTCACTGTAGGACAAGTACTACTGTTGGATTTGTGAAGCAGAGAGTCTTAGTGAAGCACAAGATTTAATACATCATAGGATGGTCCTGTATTTTATACCTCAGATAAGTAACTGAAAAAGATACTGCATTATAAAGTACAGTGTGTCATGCACCTATGTTCTTGCATTGGATGAAAAATCCTTACAAGATATGCATAGACTGATTCATATCTGGCAAGCAGTATAACGAAGGCTGGAATACTCTAGGGCAGTGGCAGGAAGATTTCAGAGGGACTAGTGTTATGTCACACACTGAGTGCAGTCTTATATCAGGAATTTCTTTTATTTCTCTACACTGTAAGTACCCAGAGGTAAGTATAAGAGAAGAACCATATGTTGCCACAATGCTGTTAACATGTGAAACGTTAGCATAAAAGGGGTACAAAGCATAGATTGTATTAGAGATTTGCCAAATAAGCAAAGGTATATCAACCGAGACACATCCAACAAGCCAGAGAACAGTGTGACACCCCAACAGATGATAAAGTCAAAGGGGCCGATTTAGCAAGCTCCATATGGAGCTTGATGCCCCTTGTTTCCGGCAAACCGGAAACAGAAGTTATGAAGCAGTGGTCTAAAGACTGGTGCTCCATAACTTGTCCGCCTGCTCTGAGGCCGCGGACAGAAATCAACCCGATCCAATATGATTGGATTGATTGACACCCTTCTGCAAGTGGCAGATTGGCCGCAAATCTGCAGGGGGCGGCATTGCACAAGCAGTTCACAAGAACTGCTGGTGCAATGATAAATGCAGACAGCGTATGCTGTCGGCATTTATCGATGTGCAGTGGACATGATACGCTACATCGTATCATGTCCGCTCACACTACGATAACTATACCCCAAAGACACAGATGCCAAACGTATGACGTTCACAACAAAGTACTGCCCCGACACTAGTCTATTGGGATGGAGCTTGTGCCAACACTGGCACATAATGCGGAGTGATGTCACCCTTCCTCTGATGGATTGGGAACCTCCAAGAGTTGGCTTTAAAAGGAACACAAGTTTGCGTGATCTATTGATAAAGAGTGATCCTACACACTGCTATAGCAACCCTACTTGGCTACAATCCAAGAAAACTGGCTCCTTTAGATGTATTAGATGTACAACATGCAATTCCATGTTGCCAGACCCAACCTTCACCCACCCGCACAAGAATAAGAAATATAAGATCAGGCACTTCTTGACCTGTTGAGTTGCTGATGCGGAAAATATTATGTCAGAAAAACATCAGATGATGCACGAACCAGGATGGCCAACCATAGGTCTGCGATAAGATCAGCCATAGATAAAAAGAAAAGTGACCAACCGGTCACAAGACATTTTCTGGAGGCTGGCCACAGTACATCTGACCTGAGGTTTGTGATCATAGACTCAAGCATGGGGGAGACAGAAATAGACTTTTGTTGCAGGTGGAAGCTAGATGGACTTTCCGCCTAAACACCCTACAGCCGAATGACCTCAATACAGTATTAGACTAGCACTGTTTTCTGTAAGAGACAGAAACTATACCTGTCTATACTATGAGAGGTATAAAGACAGTGTTAATAGTCTATGTGTACAAAGAAGGGTCTTTACGCTACATTGTGTCGTCTTGTAAATATGTTATAGGCTGTTCCAGCTTGAGCTTTGATAAGATTGTATGACATAACAGGTGCATGTTTTAACTTTACCACTCTGTTTCTGTTTAGGCTTAGGTGTTAGTCTGACATAGGGTATGTACATATCAATGTGTGGCCTCTTATGTTGATGTATGTCTACTATGATACTGATGTATGTCTACTATGATACTGAGTTTTGCTTATTAAGATGTTGAATTATGCTTACTATGAGGCTGACTGTGGAAAATTGTTCACTATATTATTTACGACATGATTGCTGATGAAACACAGGCATAGGATAATATATTTACATTGAAATATGCACTACAGTGTGTGGTATACAATTGTTCACTACGCTATGTCCAATATGATTGTTGATGAAACACAGGTATAGGATAATACATTGACATTACAATGTGAGAATAAGTTCAACATTTAGATACCCTGGTATCAATCACATAGTCATCATCTGACATGCCCCTGTACAAGTGGCTTATCACATTCGAAAAGTTTCCCAAACCTCAAAATGCCTATAAATACACCCCTCACCACACCTACAATTCAGTTTTATAAACTTTTCCTCCTATGGAGGTGGTGAAGTAAATTTGTGCTTGATTTTTATGATTTCTTCTATTATAAGCGCTTCTAAGCATTCTGAAGCCCAATTCCTCTCAGAGTACAGTGTTTGTCAGAGGGATCTGAAGAGAGTATTTGCTGTTATCGGTCGTAGGGAATCATCTCCTACCTCCCTTTTCAGATCAACGATATACTCTTATATACCATTACCTCTGCTGATAGTTTTCAGTACTGGTTTGGCTATCTGCTATATGTGGATGGGTGTCTTTCGGTAAGTATGTATCATTATTTAAGACAGTCTCAGCTATGGTTTAGTGCTTTATGTATTAAAGGGACAGTATACACTCATTTTCATATAACTGCATGTAATAGACACTACTATAAAGAATAAGATGCACAGATACTAATATAAAAATCCAGAATAAAATGGTTTAAAAACTTACTTAGAAGCTTTCAGTTTAGCTCTGTTCAAAAGGGAGTTGGAAAGCCCACTGCAAGTGGGAAATAAGATCCTCCCCCCTCCCCCTTCTTTTGCATATGAAAAGACCCTTTACACAAACAGGAGCAAGCTGGAGAAGGTAGCTGACGGTATTCAAATAAAACTTTGGGGCTTGGTTAGGAGTCTGAAAATAAGAGCAATGTTATTTAAAAATAAGCAAAATTATACATTTTTTTAAAAAAAAACAAAAAACTTTATGGGCTTTATAAATAGATCATCTACAAAACATTTATGCAAAGAAAAAATGAGTGTATAATGGCCCTTTAATATAAAGTTTTAAATATATGTATTTTACTTATATTTGCCATGAGTCAGGTCTATGTGTATTTCCCTTTGCAGTCTGGCAGTTTCGTTATGGGAATCATGTTTTAGGAAGTTTGTCTTACCTGGGGTATAGTCTTTTCTTCAATTTGAATTGTTTTTTCTTTGAAAACTTGCGGGCAAATTAGGCTTGCGAGGGCGCAAAATGCTGTTATTTATTGCGTCATTCTTGGCGCGAGAATTTTTTGGCGCAAATGAGCGTCTGTAATGATGCAAGTTCATAATTTTCTGCGTCTTAATTGACGCCAGGTTGTTTGGCGCGAAATTGTGTTTGTTATGACGCGAGTTGCGTCATTTCCAAATGTTTGTTGGCGCCAAAAAAAATATATATATTTCAACTTCCTTTTGCGTCGTGCGTCATACTTGGTGCCAAAAAATGTAATTTTATTTTACCGCACTTCCTATATGCTCCTTGCCTTCTTTATGCTCAGAGGGCTATGCTATTTGCTTTTTTGTCATTTTTAGCATTTGCATTTTTTCCCATTCCTGAAACTGCAATATGTGGAAATAAGATATTTCTGTTTAAAAGTTATTTTTTCTTTTACATTTTACAAGATGTCTCAATCTGATCCTGTCTCAGAAGCTGCTGTAGGAACCATGCTGCCTGAACACAGTTCTATCAAAGCTAAGTGTATCTGTTGTAAACTAGTGGAGATTATATCTCTAGCTGTAGTATGTAACAGTTGTCGTGATAAGCTTTTGCATGCAGAAAAGGTTTCTATTAGTGCTAGTACAGTATCTGTTGTTCATTCAACATCTAAAGTACATGATATCCCTGTTGATATGAAAATTTATATTGCTGATGCGATACAGAAGGCTATGGCTGCTATACTGCATTCAAATAAATGTAAAAGGTCTTTTAAAACTTCTCATAACACTGATGAAATTTGTAATGACTGACAACATACTGATATATCCACCCCTGATGAAGATCTCTCTGATTCGGAAGATCCTACTTCAGATATTGACACTGATAAATCAACTTATCTTTTTAAGATTGAGTATATTTGTTCTTTGTTAAAAGAAGTGTTGATAAATTTGGATATTGAGGAGTCTGGACCTCTTGATAATAAATCCAGTAAACATTTAAATTCTGTCTATAAACCTCCTGTGATTACTCCTGAGGTTTTTCCTGTTCCTGATGCTATTTCTGATGGGATTGCTAAGGAATGGTCTAAGCCTGGTACCTCTTTTGTTCCTTCTTCAAGGTTTAAAAAGTTGTATCCTTTGCCAGTGGCTAAGTTAGAGTTTTGGGAAAAAGTCCCTAAGGTTGATGGGGCTATTTCTACTCTTGCCAAGTGTACTACTATTCCTATGGAAGATAGTACCTCTTTTAAGGATCCTTTAGATAGGAATATTTTAATCTTATCTAAGAAAAGCTTATTTACTTTCTGGCTATATTCTCAGACCTGCCATTTCTATGGCTGATGTTGCAGCTGCATCAATTTTTTGGTTGAATAGCTTAGCACATCGGGAAAAAGATTCTGATTTGCAAAGCATTGTTCGTTTGCTTCAACATGCTAATAATTTTATCTGTGATGCTATTTTTGATATCAACAAGATTGATGTTAAATCTATGTCTTTGGCTATTTTAGCTAGAAGAGATTTATGGCTCAAATCATGGAATGCTGAAATTGTATCTAAATCTAGGTTACTATCTCTATCATTTCAGGATAATAATTTGTTTGGTTCCCAGTTGGATTCTATTATTTCTACTATTACTGGGGGGAAGGGAGTTTTTTGCCCCAAGATAAAAAGTCTAAGGGTAAATCTAAAGCTTCTAATCGGTTTCGTTCCTTTCGTCAGAATAGAGAAGAGAAAACCACTCCTTCCCCTAAGGACTCTAGCTCCAATTGGAAGCCATCCTTGAGTTGGAAAAAATCCAAGCCTTATAAGAAACCAAAGCCAGCCCTCAAGACTGCATGACGGTGCGGCCCTCAATCTAGTTCTGCTGGTGGGGGCAGATTGAAATTATTTCACAACGTTTGGGCAGGTTCCGTTCAGAATAATTGGATTCAGAATATTGTCTCTCAGGGGTATCGAATAGGTTTCAGAATAAGACCTCCTGTGAGAAGATTTTTTCTCTCTCATGTTCGAACAAAATACTGTGAAAGCTCAGGTCTTTCTGAAGTGTGTTTCAGATCTAGAGCTTTAAGGGGTAATTGTACCAGTTCCACTTCTGGAACAGGGTCTGTTTTTTTATTCAAATCTATTCATTGTCCCGAAGAAGGAAAATTCTTTCAGACCAGTTCTGGATCTAAAGTTTTTGTATCAATTTGTAAGGGTCACAACTTTCAAGATGGTGACTATAAGGACTATTCTGCCTTTTGTTCAGCAAGGTCATTACATGTCCTCAATAGACTTACAGGATGCGTATCTTCACATTCCGATTCATCCAGACCACTATCGGTTTCTGAGATTCTCTTTTCTAGACAAGCATTACCAATTTGTTGCTCTTCCATTTGGACTAGCAACAGCTCCAAGAATCTTTTCGAAGGTTCTCGTGCCCTTCTATCTGTAATCAGAGATCAGGGTATTGCAGTGTTTCCTTATTTGGACGTTATCTTGGTATTGGCTCAATCTTTTCATTTAGCAGAATCTCACACAAATCAACTTGTGTTGTTTCTTCAAAAGCATGGTTGGAGGATCAATTTACCAAAGAGTTTCTTGATTCCTCAGGCAAGGGTCACCTTTTAAGGTTTCCAGATAGATTCAGTGTCCATGAATCTGTCTTTAACAGACAAGAGACAAATGAAATTGGTTTCTGCCTGTCGAAACCTTCAGTCTCGATCATTCCCTTCAGTGGCTATGTGCATAGAAGTTTTAGGTCTCATGACTGCAGCATCGGACATGATCCCCTTTGCTAGTTTTCATATGAGACCTCTGCAGCTTTGCATGCTGAATCAATGGTGCAGGGATTATACTCGGATATCACAATTGATATACTTAAACCCCTACATTCAAGTCTCTCTGTCCTGGTGGTTGGACCATCATTGGATTATTCAAGGGGCCTCTTTTGTTCGTCCTTCCTGGACTGTGATTTCAACAGATGCAAGTCTCACAGGTTGGGGAGCTGTCTGGGGGTCTCTGACAGTACAAGGAGTTTGGAATCCTCAGGAGGTGAGGTTACCAATCTCATCAGGGTGGGACTCGCAGTCCTTTAGCGATGAAAGAAGTATCTTGGATACTTTCTTGGAGGGAATCCAACTCCTGTCTAATTTATGCGATACGTATCCCAGGTGTAGACAATTGTGAAGCAGATTATTTCAGTCATCATTCTTTACGTCCAGGGGAGTGGTCTCTCCATACAGATGTATTTTGTCAGATCGTACAGTTGTGGGGTCTTACCGAAATAGATCTGATGGCTTCCCATCTAAACAAGAAGCTTCCCAGGAACCTTTCCAGGTCCAGGGATCCCTTAGGCGGAGATGGTGGATGTGTTTGCAGTTCCTTGGTTTTACCAACCTGCTTACATTTTTCCGCCTCTAGTTCTTCTTCCAAGGGCTGTTTTTCCATCAGGATCTCAAATCGCTAATTTTGAAGGTATGGAAATTGAAAGCTTAGTGCTTAGTCATAGAGGTTTCTCTGACTCAGTGATTAATACTATGCTACAGGCTAGTAAGTCTGTTTCAAGGAAGATTTATTATCGGGTTTGGAAAACCTATATTTCATGGTGTTTTCCTCATAAATTCTCTTGGCATTCTTTTAGAATTCCTAGAATTTTACAGCTTCTTCAGGTTGGTTTGGATAAACGTTTGTCTGCAAGTACTTTGAAGGGACAAATCTCTGCTCTTTCGGTTTTATTTCATAGAAAGATTGCTAAACTTCCTGATATTCACTGTTTTGTTCAGGCTTTGGTTCGTATCAAGCCTGTTATTAAATCAATCTCTCCTCCTTGGAGTCTTAATTTGGTTTTGAAGGCTTTGCAGGCTCCTCCTTTTGAGCCTATGCATTATTTGGATATTAAACTACTGTCTTGGAAAGTGTTGTTTATTTTGGCTATCTCTTCAGCTAGAAGAGTTTCTGAATTGTCTGCTCTCTCTTTTGAGTCTCCTTTTCTGATTTTCCATCAGGATAAGGCTGTTTTGCAGACTTTCTTTAAATTTCTTACTAAGGTTGTAAATTCTAACATCATTAGTAGGGAAATTGTTGTTCCTTCCCTGTGTCCTAATCCTAAGAATACACTTGAAAGATCTTTACATTCTTTGGATGTTGTAAGAGCTTTGAACTATTATGTCGAAGCTACTAAAGATTTCAGGAAGACTTCTAGTCTATTTGTTGTTTTTTTCTGGTCCTAGGAAAGGTCAGAAAGCCTCTGCCATTTCTTTGGCATCTTGGTTAGAGCTTTTGATTCACAAGGCTTATTTGGAGTTGGGACAGTCTCCGCCTCAGAAAATTACAGCTCATTCTACTAGATCAGTCACCACTTCTTGGGCTTTTAAGAATGAAGCTTCGGTTGATCAGATTTGCAAAGCAGCAACTTGGTCTTCATTGCATTCATTTACAAAATTTCACCATTTTGATGTATTTGCTTCTTCTGAAGCAGTCTTTGGTAGAAATGTTCTTCAAGCAGCTGTCTCAGTTTGATTATTCTGCTTATGATTTAAGTTATTTTCTTGAAATATATGTGAAATTTATGAGAAAGACTTATTTTTTTGTGGATTTAATTTTTTCAGCGGAAATAGCTGTTTTTATTTTATCCCTCCCTTTCTAGTGACTCTTCTGTGGTCTTCCCCATCTTGGGTATTTCTATCCCATACGTCACTAGCTCATGGACTCTTTCCAATTGCATGAAAGAAAACATAATTTATGTAAGAACTTACCTGATAAATTAATTTCTTTCATATTAGTAAGAGTCCATGAGGCCCACCCTTTTTTTGGTGGTTATGTTTTTTGTATAAAAGCACAATTTTATTTCCAGTTCCTCTTTTTGTATGCTTTTTTACTCCTTATTTTATCAAAGCACTACTTGGCTATTCGTTAAACTGAATTGTGGGTGTGGTGAGGGGTGTATTTATAGGCATTTTGAAGTAGGATTGTATATCCCATATGTCCCATACGTCACTAGCTCATGGACACTTGCCAATATGAAAGAAATTAATTTATCAGGTAAGTTCTTACATAAATTATGTTTTTTACCGCCCTATGATTATGTCACGAGACACGCCTCTTTAACACATAGTACCTAGTTATCACTACACTTACACTGTGTGATACACCTAGGCAACCCATAGTGGCCAATCACACACAGGCTTTTCATGTTAGAAGCTTACAAACACGCAAATGGACCAGAGGTATATTGCGTGTTTCTAACAATGTACTAGTTCTTTTTGTTTGGCGAATCTCTAATACAATCTATGCTTTGTACCTCTGTTATGCTAACGTTTGCCATGTTAACAGCATTGTGGCAACATATGGTTCTTCGCTTATACGCTCACATGAATCAATGAGTGATCAGTATACAGCTTAAGTATGCAGGCTGACTGTGTTATTTACACTATATATTCGTGTGTATAATTGTATCAAATATGGTCATGAAGTGCTGATGATAGCTACATTGTTATGTACATTGGTACTTATGTATATAAGGTGTTTTGTCCCCATATTGCACTACTTTGACTTAAATGATACCATTGTGTTTGGTTTAATATGTTGCTATGACAACCACTTGGTGTTTTTTCCACATTGATACTTTGTCTGAGGAAGGGGAGAGTTGTCCCTGAAACGTCACATAAAAAACTTTGTTTCATTTAAAGACCAGAGAGTGTGAGCCCTTTGCTGCGATTTATATATATATATATATATATATATATATATGTTTATATGTCACGCTCGGCCCCTGGGAAGCTCTGGCAGTCCTATCTGTGTGCTTGATTGACAGGTAGTCTGAGCCGCCCCTTTCTGATGATGTCACGACCAGGCTTTTTATTCCGGGCTTCCTGTTTCTTCAGTGCCTGTTTGTTTGTTCCTCTTTGTGGCTTCTGTGAGGAATTCACTGTGGAAACTCTCTAACTGCTGATTTTCTGTTGCCAATCTCTTCAAAGACTGACTATGCTGGGTTAACCTTCAAACTTCCTGATTTCCTGTTTCCAAACAATGCAAGTACTGTTTATTCTGTGAAACTCTCTAACTGCATGTTAACCTGCTGCCAAACTCTGCAAATACTGTTTACTCAGTGTAAACCTTCAAACTGCTTGATATCTTGTTGCCAAACACTGCAGGTACTATTTATTCTGTGAAACTCTCAAACTGCATTTTAAACCTGCTGCCAAACTCTGCAAATACTGTTTATTCTGTGAAACTCTCAAACTGCATTTTAACCTACTGCCAAACTCAGCAAGTACTGATTAATCTGTGTTAACCTTCAAACTACCTGATATACTGTTGCCAGACTCTGCAAGTACTGAATATTCTGTGTAACCCTCAAACTGCCTGATAACCTGTTACAAACTCTGCAAGTTCTGACTATTCAGTGTTAACCCTCAAACTGCCTGATAACCTGTTGCAAACTCTGCAAGGACTGACTATTCAGTGTTAACCCTCAAACTGCCTGATAACCTGTTGCAAACTCTGCAAGGACTGACTACACAGTGTTAACCCTCAAACTCCTTGATAACAAATGACCTACTCCTGCATTATTAACTGTTTCTTGTTTTGCCCTTCTTCTGTCTGAGTATAAGTGGACTATCCCTGCTCTCCTGATTCTGTGGAAGACATTTCCTGAAACCAGTTCCTTATTCAGAAGTCTGGCTGTTATCTTGAATTACTTTGGAGACAGGCAAACCCTGCTCCATATCGTGAGTACATTGTTTTTTGGAGATTGTCGTAGGGTCACGTCCTAGATTAAACTCAGAGTGCAAGGGTGTTATTTAAGTTCGCCCTAGCATTTGGGTCTTCTTCTGGACATTTCCTAACCTGACAGTACAAACGGGCCATAATATGGACCCTGATGAGTTATCCAGGGCTGTGGCTCTACAAGGGCAACTTCTGGGAAATCATTCTGCTCATTTGCAAACTTTAGATTCCAAGCTTGACCAGATTACTGCTCTGCTACATAACCTCTCCGCTCCTTCTCAAGCTACGGCGACTCCTGCTGCAGCTGCTACTAGCTCCAATGCTGTCTTTAATTCACCTCAACCTGTTGGACAGTATATACCATGAATCCCACTTCCAGATAAATATGACGGAAATCCTGAAGAATGCTGTGGATTCCTTAATCAATGTCGTTTACACTTCAGAAACAATCCTCAAGTTTTTTTCAATTCTACTTCCAAAATCACCTTTATTATATCCCTCATGAAGGGTAAGGCTCTAGCCTGGTTGTCTCCTCTTTTAGAGAAGAATGATCCTTTACTACAGGATGTGGAATTATTTGTGTCCATTTTTTCTTCTGTTTTTGACAAGCCTGGGAGGTCTGCAGCTGCAGAGGCAGGATTGTTGGATCTGAGACAGGGATCCCTTTCAGTAGCTCAATATGCTATTGAATTCAGGACTTTAGCCGCAGAAACTGATTGGAACCATGGAGCCTTACGGGCAGCCTTTCGCAAAGGACTTTGTGAACACCTTAAGGATGAACTTGTATTTCGGGAACTCCCCGATTCATTGGAGGGTCTTATCAATTTGTGTATTACTCTTGACGCCCTGGCATTCAGAACGTCTTCAGGAGAGAGATAAGAATCAGAGATCCTTTGTTAAATCTTCTTTTTGTCCTCTTATTCGAACCTCAAGTCTAATAATAATTCCCAATCTCCTGAGTTTGTGGAACCCATGGAAGTAGGAGCTATTAAATTGTCAGAAACTGAACGCCATAGAAGGCGTACTCATGGATTATGTCTCTATTGTGGTACCAAAGGACATTTACTGAAGGACTGTCCTATCCGGCAAGTAAAAGCCAAGGCTTAACTTTTGATAGAGGGACAGAGTTAAGCCAGAATCCCATGTCTTCCCTCAATTCTAAACTTTTTGTTCCTGTGACTATCACTTTTGGAAACACCAAGTTTCAAGCTCAAGCTCTCATCGACTCTGGAGCTGCTGGAGTTTTCATTTATTCAAACTTTGCTGACTCTCTCAGGATTCCTCTTCAAGCCAAGAAACAGTTAATTAAGGAAACTACTGTTAGTGGACAGCCTCTAGGTTCTGGTATCATACAACATTCTACCATTCCTCTTCTTTTGTCTGTGGGCATACTCCATTCTGAAATTATTTGTTTTGATGTCATCTCTTCTACCCACATACCATTGATTCTGGGATTACCTTGGTTGCAGCTTCATGATCCAGTTTTCTCATGGTCTAAAGGAGAAATTATTTCCTGGGGAACTTCCTGTTTCAAACATTGCCTGCAAAATCCCTCTAAACCATCTTGTCCTGTTGTAGCTATGGTGGAAGTTCCTGATTTATTGCCTAATTACTATCATGCCTTTAGTGATGTGTTTTCTAAAAAGGAGGCTGAGACGTTACCTCCACACCAGATATTTGACTGTCCTATCGAATTGTATTCAGGGGCTCCTCTACCTAAGGGAAGGACCTATCCCCTCTCTCGTCAAGAAAATGTCTCTCTTGAGGAATACATAAAGGACAACTTAGCTAGAGGATTTATTCGTCCTTCCTCATCACCTTTGGGTGCGGGTTTTTTCTTCATTGGGAAAAAAGATGGAGGTCTTTGTCCTTGTATTGATTATCGGGCCTTGAATCAGATTACTATCAAAAACAGCTATCCTCATATAAACAGATATTCCCCATATAAAGATAAAATGGTAAAAATTATTACTTGGAACGTGGGGGGAATTAATTCCCCCATAAAAAGAAAAGCCGTAATAAGCCATTTAAAAAAACTCAAAGCAGATATCGTATGTATACAAGAAACCCATCTAACAGACAAAGAGCACCCCAAATTAAAAACTGATTGGGTTAAGGAAATAATATTTTCATCATATAATAGCTCATCACGCGGGGTAGCTATTTTATTTCATAAAAAATTACAATATTGCATTGAGAATATATTTAAAGATAAACAGGGCAGATATATTGTTGTAAATTTAGCAATCAATGAATTAAAATATACTATATGCAATATATATGGCCCCAATAAGCAGGATAGTACATTTTGGACTAAGATACAAAAGGAAATACAGAACAAGGCTAAATATGAGATTGTGATGATGGGTGACTATAATATTACCCCAAACCCAATAATTGACAGAAAAACAGATAAAATAGCTAAAAAGGATAAAACTAGGATACACTTTGAAAAAAAGACCATCCAGAGACTGTGCCAAAGTCTGGGGTTGATAGATCTGTGGCGGGAAAAAAACCCTGATGAATATGACTATACACACGTGGCACTCTCTAATAGAGCAATGTCAAGGATTGACTATTTTCTCATATCTCACAAAATTAAGGTACATATAGAGGATATTTAAATATTACAGTTTAGTTTATCTGACCATACACCGGTTATGTTAATATTAAAAGACAGGAAAAACTATGGTAATGTTAATAACTTTAGATACCCTAAATATTTATTCCAATCAGAACAATGGACAAAATTCCTAGAAGATAAGTGGAGGGATTTCGAGATAAACAATAAACAACACTTAATAAATACACAACTTTTCTGGGAGACATCTAAAGTGGTCATGAAAGCAGAAATGATAAGACAATTGAAGTATATTAAAAACAAAAAACGAAAAGAGGAGGAGAGGGTTAACAAGCAGGTCGCTCATCCTTTTCTACAACATAAAAACAACCCAACATATCAGTTTAGAAGAATATACTTAGATATAAAAAAAGAAAGGGATATAAGAAGTCTGGAAAAAGCTCAGGAAGAATTGAAAAAGAGAGCGGCTAGATACTATAGATGGGGTAATCGATCAGGGAAGATGCTAGCGAATCTATTAAGAGAACCCAAGCTACAAAACTATATAGCAGCAATTAAGGATAAAGACCAGGTACACCAAGGTACAGAGGAAATTATTAACTGCTTTAAGAAATATTACCAAAATCTCTATAAATCGTCAGGGGATAACCAAATAAAACAACAAGAACTCTGGAAGCAGATTAATATACCCCAAATTAGTGAAGATCAAAATAGGATATTAAATGAAAAAATAACCAAAAAAGAAATTGAGAAAGCTATAAATAATCTATCCCTATCCAAAGCATCAGGCCCGGATGGTTTACCTGCCGAATATTATAAGGCATTATTACCTAAGATTTTAAACCCACTATACCGATTTTTTGAAACAGTCTATGAGGGACAAGAACGTCTATCACCGAACTTTAAAATAGTTAATATGATAGTAATTCCTAAACCTGGGAAAAACCAGCTAGAGACTGAATCATACCGCCCAATATCATTAACAAATGTTGATTATAAAATCATGATGAAAATTCTTGCAAACAGACTTAAGGTAGTCTTACCCTCTATTATATCAGAAGAACAAGTGGGTTTTATGACTGGGAAAACATCAGTAAAACATATTAGAAATATCCTACATGTTATCCAGAAATACTGGCGGGGGGATGGACAAGCTGATCTGTCGGAGGCCTTCTTACTGTCATTAGACGCTGAGAAGGCCTTCCACAGAGTGGAGTGGGGTCATTTATTCTATACTATGGAAAAGGGTAATATCGAGGGAAAATTCACTGAATTTATTAAAGCTATCTATACGCCAACAGATGCCTATATCTGTATTAATGGTAATACATCTTCTCCGATACAATTATGTAGAGGCACACGCCAGGGATGCCCCCTCTCCCCGCTTTTATTTAACATTGCTCTGGAACCACTTATATGTTTATTAAAAAAGATCTCACCTGGTATACGGATAGAGAAAACGTATTTACAAATTGCATTATTTGCAGACGATCTGTTGCTATACGTATCTAACCCGGAAATCTATATAGATCAGATCCTAGAAAAAAATTATTTATTCGGGCAAAATTCAGGATATAAAATAAATATACATAAATCACAGATATTATGGCTTCGTAAAGGGGGGAGGAGTAAAAAATACATGTTTGACGAAGTATCAGATTCTATGACATATTTAGGAATAAAGATATCTAATGATCCCAATAGAATATATAACCTTAATTTTTCACCGATAATTAGGAATATAATTAAAGACCTCAAATTATGGACTAATCTCAATCTAAACTTAACGGGAAGAATCCATATTATTAAAATGTCCATTATCCCAAAGTTATTATACCCTATACATATGCTCCCACTAAGAATTCCATCTAAAGACCTTAAATTACTAGATAAGGCTATCAAAGGATTTATATGGAAGGGGAATAAATCAAGAATTAGTATGTCAAAACTTCAAATGCCAACAAAAAAACTGGGTTGGGGCCTCCCAAGTATCAAATACTATAATTGGGCGGCCTTAGCAAGATATAGCCTAGAATGGTTAACAGGAGTAGAGAAATATACTAACAAAGAAATTGAACAAGCAATGATTGAACCTATAGCAACCGCATATTTAGCTCATGCAGAGACGGCTGAAATCCATAAGGATATTAAAAACCATATTGTATTTCGAGATACCTTGTCAATATGGAAATTAATAACTAGAACTTTAGGAATAAATTATAAGTATACCCGTTATTTACCCATAATGGGCAACCCCAATTTCCAAGGGGGGAATTCCCACCCATTTGGGAAATGGGGGCAATATGGAATTAGTAAAATCGGGGACTTATTACATAACCGTAATAACAAGATCTATTCAAACCAAGAGATCTATGATAGATATGGAATAAAAAGCGAAAATTATTTCCATTATCATCAGATAAAATCGTATATAACACAAGTCCAGCGATATTCAAAAAATAATTGTGGTAAAAATCAAATAACCGAACTCTGTGAGAACTATGAAAAAGGAAACTATAGAATGACATATATTTATAATAAATTAGTAAATATGCCATCTGAAAGAAACTGCGATAAAGTTGTAGAGAAAAATAACTGGGGGCTATGTATGGAAAACACAAAAGAACAATTAATCCATAGTGTAAAATTAGCCAAACAAACTACTAAGGCAAGCAAGCTGAGAGAATCTCAGTATAGAATGATACATAAAGATTATATAACATCGGGGGGGCGGAGCCAACTGCAGAGCTGGTCGGACGTGTTCTGGTGCAGCTCCCGGGCCCAGGATCCTAATCTAGGGGTTTTTTCCACATTCTACAGTAACTCTTTTATAATCAAAACTGAAGTGGATAGACCCAAGAGCTGGTATGTTAATGTTATGGACTGTTAGGGGCCCGGTGAGTCTGTACTAGCCCGCCACTACTCTCTAATAGTATAGAGCAGGGAGAGAGAACCGCCATCTTGAGGACGCTACATTTTATTCGCAGGCCTCTTACCGTCTAATTAACTCTGAGGAAGCTGGAAACCCATTTCTCCTCAAGGTTGCCCTACCCAGCTTGCATTATGCAGACCTCGTTCCACTTCCTTGAGGAGCTGAGGCACTTACTCGACACCCACCACGCTAGCTTGGCAGACATGCTGTACGCAGCTCCTGGTAGTAATGGCGACTATCAGTCCCGGCAGCATAAACTCATTGAGCCTCTTTCTTTAGAACGGGTTGGGGGTGGTACTGCGGGGCCCCGGTGTTTACCCCCCGCCTGTAGAATATCTATGGAGGAACGGAGTGATGGCTCAAGAAGGGAGGACACCTACAATGTTATGGCCACAGGCCAAATCTTGCAACATTATGGAATTTTTCAAGAGGGAAAGCACTCGTTAGCTATAATCGCTGCCAAGATTCACGACGTGACAATGGTCACACAGCAGATCACAGAGCCGAGTCAGCAGAGCCCTGCGCAAAGATGGGGAGGGATAGCCCGACAACATCTAAGTCTGTACCCTACTCCCGAACCCTCCTCTTTTAGTGGTGGCCCGAGAGTGGCCTCAGAATTTACGCTAAAGAATACCCTGCAGACAACTTATCCATATACCCGGGTTGTAACATCTATTGAGCCCAGGCACATCACTAGCAAGGTGAAACTCCTCTACTCACTTTCACCGGTAGACTTGCCTTCTGAGCCGCCGCAATGGTCTTGGGGTTCACAGAGCCTGTTGCGCAGTGTCCACTTTGAGGCAGGGGTTGGTGTCAGTTCTGCGCCCACAAAGGTTGACTTGTTTCGTCTGTACTACACGGACATTGAGACTCTATGTGCGCAACATGCTTCCCCTAGCCTTAGCAAAGGCATTGGTTAATCCGGCCATTACCACACTCCCCCCGACAGAAGAAACACTCCCGGTCACAGTAAATAAAGAGACACTTTCCCCTACAGAGCGGAACGGACTGACTTTCCACAAAGACACATTCTTTTTGTGATACCTGTCGGACATATATATATGAGTGCAACATAGAGGCCGCCGCTGCTCCTTAATGACCGCTTTTTATGTTTATTTACGGATAGTTATACCTTTAAGGTTTTATTGTTATACCTCTAAAGAACCGGTTGTCTTACTGCCCTGCAGTTCATCATTCTAAAAATATGCTTATTTTTCACTGTTTCCCTGACCGTATTAATGAGCCACATGTAAGTGTTAGTAGTTCAGGTGATGTGGGATATACTGATGCACTTTTATACATGCCTTAAAAACGCCAGCTTGTGTGTTGTCAATTTAGCTAATTGATTTATCGTACTGTAAGGTTGGCTGTGAGCACCTGTGTGCATGACGTACTTTTAGCTCTGCGGGATAGTATGTGGGCAGATACCTTGTGTGTTAGGCTATTGCCATATATGCTACGATATATTAAGTAAGCCTGTATTGTAGCACCATAGCTATATTCACCCTACCCCTTTGCATAATAGCTGACAGCAGCAGGCTACGGATTAAGTGTGTCTCTTCTCTTCCAAACTGATTATGCACAAGAGGGACAAATGCATTCCTGTATAAATATAGGAGGGCTACAGTTCTACACAATTTTTACAACATTCTAGCTCGATGGGTTACAGGAGTTTTAGGTGAGGTCTTGTTCCTAAAGTGTTAGACAATTCTATTTACCATGCCTTGTTTATAGATACCTTGGTTTCATACAAGGGCTGTTGGCTAGGATCCAGCTGACCGCCTATAGTTCTAGTTCATATATGCCCATTTATACTCCCACGCACACCCTATATAACTAATCGACACTGTGGATTGAAATCAAAATATCAGAGGACAGTATAACATATTGTAATGTTCCTAAGGCTTGGGGGTTTGCGGCCGAGACTCCTGAGCCTTCTCCATCTGTATCATTACAGGTGACATGACCATCATATATATGTAAAGTAGTCCAATTAATTAGATGGGAAATACTAGTACTCCCCATTAGATACCTCAATTCTCACAGATAGCTTCAAACTTTTGTCCCTCATTAGGGCCTGCATACTGCTCCATATAGCCTTTCATCTATGCATTTCACATGTCTGCCTATGAAGGCTGGCCCTGCATGGCATTTGATGTGAGTTGTAATTTTGGTATACATCCAGTGGTCTCTATGTTCCTATAAATATATACATGTACCCTGTAATACCAAAGCCAGTCTACTCAATATGTTAAGCACCTGTTGTCTATTATATGTGTTTGTCTACCCTCCTTTTCATTCACAACAAACCTCTAAGTCCTTAAGCTATTTATTTCCTCCATCTCACTGTCATTACCACCTCCCCCCCCCCCCCACCACCATAAAGAACCTCCTTTTACAGGAGGGCTACCTACGCGGCTTATCTTTCCTATGCCGAATTTCCATCATAGTTCTTTTCCAATAGCACCATATGTCTTTACTTCATAATAACCCTTATTGTTTCACACCCTAACTACCTTCTTTAAATCAGTTGAAAAAGTTATTCTAATTAGACATATATCCTAGAGAGACTAGTCTTATCATCCTATTTCCTCTAGACATCATTTTAGAAGACAGTAGTCCAAAAGTGGCTTCTTTCATTAAGAGAGGAAAATACTATAAAGCAGAAAATGAGGTTTCAGTTTTGCCTGTTGCATATGGATATAGAAAGATTACTTTGGGTTCTCTCATGAACAGTTTTTACCTATGTGTAATTATGGTACAGTTTTGAATTCCAAAATATTGTCATGGTTTGAAAGAATGTTTCTGAATGTCTATGTAACATGGTCATTTGATATTGTTCTGTCAATAACCTCAATAAAAAACTTATTTAAAAAAAAAAAAAAAAAAAAGATTATATAACATCGACTAAAAGATATAAATGGACAAAGGGAGAAATGCCAATATGCCCAAAATGCTCATTTCCATCCCCAGAATTGGCACATTATTTTTGGGACTGCCCAAGGATTATACAATATTGGAAACAGATAGCATATTGGATTTCGAAAATAATTGGCACCAAGTATCAAGTGGACAAACAAACAATTCTACTTTTATATAACCCTAGTGCTGAGAATAGGGAATTCCAATTATTTATCGCTATGGTGATATTATTAGCAAGGAATTAAATTACTAAATTATGGATTGAAAAAAAATCTCCGGGGATAGCCAATCTTAAGATCAAAGTATGGCAGCAATTAATATTAGAAAAGCAAGATGCATTAGGAGATACAAAAAGGAGAAAGGAGGTATTCCTAGATAAATGGGAATGCTATATAAAAACACTTAACCAAGAAAAACAGAATCAAATATACGAAGGGTTAATATAAAAAAAAAAATAAAAAAAAAAAAATTAATTCATATAGTCTTGGAATACACGATACTAGGGAAGTGAACTAGAGATGGAGTAAATAGTGATGAGTCTGCTAAATATAAGTCAAGAACTCACCTGCCCTCCTATCATTTTCGCGAGATTAGTCATTAATCCTTACCTCCCCTTTAATTGTTGTCATGTTGTATAGAACCTATATGTATTATATTGTGAACTAGATGTGTAAGCTCAAGCATAATATGTAAACCTATGATGTATCATGCCATCCAATATATTATCTTATTTTAAATGTAATGTTTGTTATTTAAGCAATAAAAAAAAAAAAAAAAAAAAAAACAGCTATCCTCTGCCGCTCATTTCTGAGTTATTTGATCGTCTTCAAGGTGCTTCTATTTTTTCCAAGTTAGATCTCCGTGGGGCCTACAATTTGGTCAGAATCCGTAAAGGAGACGAATGGAAGTCGGCATTTAACACTAGATATGGTCACTACGAGTATCTAGTAATGCCATTCGGATTGTGCAATGCACCAGCAGTATTTCAGCACTTTGTTAACGAAATCTTCAGAGATTATCTAAATCAATTTGTTATCATTTATCTTGATGACATTCTGATCTATTCGAAAACATTACAGGAACATGTACATCATGTAAGACTGGTACTTCAGAGGTTACGAGACAATTCCCTGTTCGCTAAATTGGAGAAATGCTCTTTTCATCAGACTTCCATTCCTTTTTTGGGGTATATCATTTCTGAATCAGGTTTTGAGATGGATCCTGCTAAACTTTCGGCTATCAAGGACTGGCCCAGACCAACTACTCTCAAATCCCTGCAGAGGTTTCTTGGCTTTGCCAATTACTATAGAAAGTTTATAAAGAACTTTGCTGACATCACATCTCCGCTTACTTCTCTTACTAAGAAAGGGCAAAATTGTAAGAACTGGTCCTCTTCGGCAGTACAGGCTTTTGAAACGCTAAAATCAGCATTTTCTTCTGCACCTCTTCTCAGTCATCCAATTCCTGGTCTCCAGTTTATTTTGGAGGTTGACGCTTCCTCTATAGCAGCTGGAGCTGTTCTCTCCCAGCGTCATCCGACTACCAGCAAGATACATCCTGTGGCGTTCTTATCGAAAAAATTCAATCCTGCCGAGGTAAATTATGATGTGGGCAATAAGGAGCTTTTGGCTATAAAATTAGCTTTGGAAGAATAGAGGCATTGGTTAGAGGGTACCAGTCAACCTTTTTTCATTCTGACAGATCACAAGAATCTTTTATACCTCCAAACAGCTACACATCTCAATCCTCGTCAGGCTCGGTGGGCCTTGTTCTTCTCCAGGTTTAATTTTGTACTTTCCTATGTTCCTGGTTCAAAAAATTCCAAGGCAAATGCTTTATCTAGGCAGTTCCAATCTTCTGAACCTTCTCCATTGGATTCTGAACCTATACTACGTCCAGTCAAAGTTTTGGCTCAAGTATCTTCTTTTCCAGTAAAGGCTTTAAATGCTGCTCAAGTCCGGGTACCATCTTCTTGCAAACTACCTTCTGGTATCCTGTATGTACCCAAAGGATTACGTCTTAAGCTTCTACGTTGGGCTCACAACAACATTTCAGCAGGTCATCCTGGAGTAACCAATACTTTGTGGAAACTGAAGCAGCATGTTTGGTGGTCCACTATGAGGAGGGATGTTAAGGATTATATTGCTGCTTGTAGTTCTTGTGCTTCGAACAAACAATCTTCTCATCGACCGTTTCGTCTATTACACCCTCTTCCTATTCCTCATTACCCTTGGTCTCACTTATCCATGGACTTTGTTACAGATCTTCCTGTTTCTGCTGGAAATATGACCATTTGGGTAGTGGTGGATCGGTTCTCCAAGTCTGCTCACTTCATACCTCTTCCAGGATTGCCTTCAGCTCAAAGACTTTCTGAACTCTTTGTTCTACATATATCTCGTTTACATGGTTTTCCCACTGACATAGTCTCAGATCGTGGAGTCCAATTTGTTTCCAAATTTTGAAGGTCTTTTTGTAAGCACTTCGGAATCAACATATCTCTTTCTACTGCACATCATCCTCAATACAACGGACAGACTGAGCGTGTAAATCAAGCCTTGGAATCTTTTCTTAGACATTATGTAGACCATCACCACTCCAACTGGTCTCAGTTATTGCCTTTGGCGGAATTAGCTCACAACTCACGTTATAACGCCTCATTACATACCTCTCCCTTTAAGGCAGCTTATGGTTTTGAACCTAGAACCTTTCCTATGATTACCAGTTCTACTGAAGTCCCTGGAGCAGATCGTATAGTGAAAAATCTCAGTAACCACTGGCAACTCATTCGTCAAAATCTACTTTCTTCCTTAAGACATAAGAAATATGCTGATCGCAGAAGGTGCAAGGCTCCTTTACTTCGTACTGGAGACAGAGTATTTTTATCCACCAGATTCATACGTCTAAAACAACCTTATAATAAGTTGGGTCCTAAGTACATTGGACCTTTTCGAATTGTTTCCAAAGTTTGTTCTTCTACATACCGCCTGGCCTTACCCAAGACTCTCAAGATTCATCCAGTGTTTCATGTATCCCTACTCAAGCCAGTCATCTACAATCGGTACTCTATCAGGAGTAAACCACCTCCTCCACTTTCCATAGAGGGAACTTCTGAGTTTGAAGTCAGCCAGATTCTGGATTCAAAGCTATGGGGCAATCGATCTCTGAACGATCTTGGGAACCGGCCTCTCATGTTCATGCTCCAGCTCTTGTCAAGTCTTTTCACAAGAAATACCCTGCCAGGCCCGGTCGGGTCCCCCGGAGGGGTCCTTGAGGAGGGGGCACTGTCATGCTCAGCCCCTGGGAAGCTCTGGCAGTCCTCTCTGTGTGCTTGATTGACAGGTAGTCTGAGCTGCCCCTTCCTGATGATGTCACGACCAGGCTTTTTATTCCGGGCTTCCTGTTTCTTCAGTGCCCGTTTGTTTGTTCCTCTTTGTGGCTTCTGTGAGGAATTCACTGTGGAAACTCTCTAACTGCTGATTTTCTGTTGCCAATCTCTTCAAAGACTGACTATGCTGGGTTAACCTTCAAACTTCCTGATTTCCTGTTTCCAAACAATGCAAGTACTGTTTATTCTGTGAAACTCTCTAACTGCATGTTAACCTGCTGCCAAACTCTGCAAATACTGTTTACTCAGTGTAAACCTTCAAACTGCTTGATATCTTGTTGCCAAACACTGCAGGTACTATTTATTCTGTGAAACTCTCAAACTGCATTTTTAACCTGCTGCCAAACTCTGCAAATACTGTTTATTCTGTGAAACTCTCAAACTGCATTTTAACCTACTGCCAAACTCAGCAAGTACTGATTAATCTGTGTTAACCTTCAAACTACCTGATATACTGTTGCGAGACTCTGCAAGTACTGAATATTCTGTGTAACCCTCAAACTGCCTGATAACCTGTTGCAAACTCTGCAAGTTCTGACTATTCAGTGTTAACCCTCAAACTGCCTGATAACCTGTTGCAAACTCTGCAAGGACTGACTATTCAGTGTTAACCCTCAAGCTGCCTGATAACCTGTTGCAAACTCTGCAAGGACTGGCTACACAGTGTTAACCCTCAAACTGCCTGAAAACAAATTACCTACTCCTGCATTATTAACTGTTTCTTGTTTTGCCCTTCTTCTGTCTGAGTATAAGTGGACTATCCCTGCTTTCCTGATTCTGTGGAAGGCATTTCCTGAAACCTGTTCCTTATTCAGAAGTCTATCTGGCTGTTATCTTGAATTACTTTGGACACAGGCTAACCCTGCTCCATATCGTGAGTACATTGTTTTTTGGAGATTGTCGTAGGGTCACGTCCTGAATTAAACTCAGAGTGCAAGGGTCTTGTTTAAGTTCACCCTAGCATTTGGGTCTTCTTCTGGACATTTCCTAACCTGACAATATATATATATATATATATATATATAAAGACAGAAGATAAATGAACCAGTAGAAAGAATCCACTGAATCACTCCTAGGCACTCACTGTCAAATAAAGGCTATGCCACAAGGTATATACTCTATACCCAGCACCTCATAAAAAATTCCAGCAAGATGTATCCAGCTGCCAAACCCCAAATGGCAGAGGAGACCTATCACTCCTCAATAAAGAGACATAAATAGAAAGAGGCAGGGTGGCGCAGAAAACTCAAACTAGAAAATACAATAAAAATAAAATACAATACAGTTTACAGTAAAATATTATAGCAATATATAGTAAAATGAAATAATATAATGTGATACAAATGTCTATTAGCTGTAAAAAATCCTAAACGATCAGAAGTAATCAGGAGCACATCAAATATGGAGAGCAAAGTCTTCAGGCGTTAGTCCCCTATTAGATGTACACTTACTTGAATGAACCTCAATCACATGAGGTAAGAATGTAGCACTTTCATAAAAGAGTAAGGCACTCCCTGTAGAAAAGATAGAACGATCAACTGGATCTCCCAGAGTGTAGACTTCTGTATCTTGGAATATGGATAGTAGAATCCTCCAAATGTCCTCGTGCTCTCTTTAGTAAGTAGTAAGTAGTAATTTGTTACAAGAGGAGGTTAAACCTCATTCCCACGGAACAAGGAGATTCAATCAATTTAATTCTACAGTGCTGTAGTAGTGTGCACCGCTGCTCAATCACAAGTTCACAACAACCCAATCCTTGTTCCGTGGGAATGAGGTTTAACCTCCTCTTGTGAATTATTAGGAGGAGGCATAATTCCACTTCCTTCCTCAGCCAGCGAGGGAGTTAGAGGACTGCATATAGAAGGGCAGAACAGTGACAAGTGACCCTAAGCAACCTTGATGCCCAGTAACAAATTACTACTTACTACTTACTAAAGAGAGCACGAGGACATTTGGAGGATTCTACTATCCATATTCCAAGATACAGAAGTCTACACTCTGGGAGATCCAGTTGATCGTTCTATCTTTTCTACAGGGAGTGCCTTACTCTTTTATGAAAGTGCTACATTCTTACCTCATGTGATTGAGGTTCATTCAAGTAAGTGTACATCTAATAGGGGACTAACGCCTGAAGACTTTGCTCTCCATATTTGATGTGCTCCTGATTACTTCTGATCGTTTAGGATTTTTTACAGCTAATAGACATTTGTATCACATTATATTATTTCATTTTACTATATATTGCTATAATATTTTACTGTAAACTGTATTGTATTTTATTTTTATTGTATTTTCTAGTTTGAGTTTTCTGCGCCACCCTGCCTCTTTCTATTTATATATATATATATATATATATATATATATATATATATATATATATATATATATATATATATATATATATACTGTATATATTTATATGTGTGTACATATGTATTTATATGTGTATATACGTATTTACAGACAGACATATATATATATATATATATATATATATATATATATATATAATTATATATGTGCATTGGAGCCTCTTGCAGTTAAGTAGATGAAAACATGAAAAACATATTTGTGTGTACTTACTATATATATATATCTCATGAACATGAGAGAGCAAACTTTTTACATTCAACTCGTAAAACGAGCGTGAATCTCTGCAAGCAAAAAAATACTACTACTTCTCCACTCGTAATCTTGCCCATAGCTGGTATTTGTATGTAGGGTAGGGTTGCCAGCTGTACTTTGATGTGTCACGGTTCCCACCGTTCCATGCAGACAGCCAGACATGGTCGCCCCTTTGGGGGTAAATGAGGGACTTGAACTTGGGTCCTCTCTTATCCTAGGCTTGTTCGCTTGCCTCTAAGCCACGGCTGCGTCTCTCTATTTGTGTGTGTATGTAAGCCTTTCATTACCTTTCCTTACCCTGCCTGCAGCACTGGGGCTGGACTCTGGATATTGCTTTGCCTGCACGACCTGTGCTCATTTACAACCTGACAGTCAGGCTTACCTGGGACTTCCTACCAATTAGCAGCTCACGGTGTTCTAAAGTAATGTGTCTACCCGTAGGAATGTGTATACCTCCATCACTTCCGGTGACGTTTCTCAGCTGGTGGAGGTTTGTGGCGCTCCCTGCGCCTGCGCTAGAGGCACAATCTCCTTACAACAGCTGAGCTGAATTGATGAGAATACGATAAATTATGTGGCACGCGCACGTTACTTATAACTCTGGAGCTAATAATATTATAGACTTAATAAACTGTAATAGGCATCTCCCTTTTTGGTGAAATGGGTTAGTCCAGATCTGAGGATAGACTTGTGGTCTGCTGAGGATGAATATGTGATGGATACGTAATGATCAGTACTCATCGTGCTGCAAATGCTTGCTACACGTGCAAATATACAGATTTAGGTGACTATTGAAGTCCTGGTGATCCATCAAACTGATGTTAGATACTGCTGTATAAAGTTTTGTAATAAATACAACACGCCCACCCCTCCTATGTATACAACTAATATGCACATTAAATCTGTATATTTGCATGTGTAGTAAGCATTTGCAGCACAATGAGTTTATTAAGTCTATAATATTATTAGCTCCAGAGTTATAAGTAACGTGCGCATGCCACATAATTGATCGTATTCTCATCAGCTGTTGTAAGGAGTTTGTGCCTCTAGCGCATGCGCAGTGAGCGCCACAAACCTCCACCGGCTGATGGTACGTCACCGGAAGTGACGTGGTAAACAAATTCTTATGGTAGACGGTTTAATTTAAGACACCGGCTCTGTTCATTGTTTTCCTGCACCTCTGGCTTCCTTTGATCTCTGCAATACCTTCACTACTCTCTTGGATTTACCCTTGTTTGTACAGCTTACTCAGATCCTTGGTTTTTGCACACAGCCCCGTGCATTTATTCACAGCCCAGGTGGTTTTCTTACCTGATCACTTTGGGCTGTTATACCTGTAAGAGTGAGCATATATCTCTGCTACAGACTCCAATCCAGGAAAGGCCTTTACATGATGTGACCCCCTTGGCTGGTAGAGATACACACCCAGCAATGATTGAACACCCCCATGGCTGCCTGTAACACATATAATAGAAAATGCACAGTGTAACTTCCTTTTGAACCACATTTCTAATGCATAAAGGCATAGAAGGCCCTTTACATTTAGCTGATAGGGGTCTTTAGAAATACTGGACATTTAATTGTCCAGTATTTTTGAACAGATTTTACTGGACAGCCTGCTAAAGTACTGGACTGTGTGGTTGAATACTGGAGACCTGGCAACCCTAGTCCTCACCCAGACCAACAGGCTAAAGCAACATGGCTGACAACCTATTAACATTCACAATAGCAAGAGTCAGTGTTTGTAGGAGGAGGGAACGCCTTACACATGGAATACTACAGACAAGTTATGAAGAACAGCTAGGACAACTGTCCCTTTGCTTTAGCGGTTACCTTTGTGAGGTGTCTGTGGAGTGCATAGGAACCTCATTTAGATATATGGCACAGGTGATTATAGACCAGGGTTCCTCAAACATTTTTTCCCAAGACCCAGTGCCATGATACCACATATCTTTGTGACCCTATTTTTATACTTGGTTTAAAAATATTAGTAATATACAACATGAAAGCTGCAATTTTTGGCAAAGTGACTAAATGTGTGAGTAATTTATTCCTGATTGTAGTCAAATTTCAAAGTGTTGTAAAACGCAATAACACACACTCACTCTCATACAACACTCACACAACACACACTCTCATACAACACACGCCACACAAACTGTCATACGACACACCACACACACTCTCATACAACACACACACAAACACCATACACACACACTCTCATACAACACACACACAAACACCATACACACACTCTCATATAACACACAAACTACACACACTCATGCAATACACACCACACACACTCTCATACAACACACACCCCACACACTCTTATACAAAACACACAAACACCATACACATCACACACACTCTCATATAACACACACACCACAAACTCTCATACAACACAACACACACCACAGACATTCTCATACAACACACAAACACACACACACACACACACACACACACCACATACTCTCATAAAACACACACACTCATGCAACACACACCACACACATTATCATACAACACACACAAACACAACACACATTCATACAACACACACACCACACAGACACTCTCATACAACACACACTACACACACTCTCATACAAAACACACAAACACTATACACACCCTCATACAACACATACACCCCACACACTCTCATACAACACATACACTGCACACTCTCATACAACACATACACCGCACACTCTCATATAACACACACACCATACACACTCTCATACAACACATACACCACACACACTACACACCCTCTCATACAACACTCACACCCCCACACACTCTCATACAAAACGCAAAAACATTATACACTTTCATACAACATACACACACCACACACTCTCATACAATACACACCAACACTGCACACACTCTCATGCAACACACACATCACACACACACACCATACACGCTCTCATACAACACACACACAAGCCACGACCTAGTAAACATGGTGTTGTGACCCAGTAATGGGTCCTGATCCGTGGTTTGAAGAACCCGGTTATAGACTGATCATTCTGAGAGATAGGAGGAAAAACAGAAAAAGAAAGGATATAGAATGCTAGAGGGGGAGTCTTAGTCAAGAGCAGAGAGTGATTGTATGCTAGAAAAGAATCACACAATGTGCCAGAGGTGGCTTAAAATGGTTGGAATAAGAACAGCAGAGATATAGATGGCAGGAGTTGTAATGGAAGGGGGTTGAGAAGATAAGAGTGTGGACCTTCCCCTCTCTGTTATTTTGAAGAAGCAGCAGAAGTAGGGGAGGTGGAGGTTTAAGAATTGGGGTTTGGCAAAAAAAATAAAACATTTTAATAGTGTTGATTTTTTCCCTGAATTTGCCTGCAGAATTTTGCCCAGGAAGACGGGTAGTAGGTGGGGTAGTAGATGGGGTAGTAGGTGGGGTAGTAGATGGGGTAGTAGGTGGGGTAGTAGGTGGGGTAGTAGATGGGGTAGTTGATGGGGTAGTAGGTGGGCGGCAGGAACTGATGTTTCAGAAGAGCTCTCTGTGGTTTCAGGATATAAGTCACATGAAATAGTCTTGTTAGGAAATCTGGGGTGTATGAGAGGAAATAAACGTATAATGATTAGCATAAGAGCTTGAGTCAGCTGATTGATGGCAAAGAAGGGTGTGTTCACTGTGCCATGTTTGCAGTTGAATACATGGCTGTCTGCGGGATATTCCCTCCTTGTAGGAAGCTTTCTGTGTGATATCCTTACCTGGTAGGAGATTAAGTGAATATAATTTCTTAGTAATGAGCACTGAAATAAACATTAGCGCTGCACTGCTCTGCCATGAGGGAACGTTACTCACAGGGGTCCCTGCCTGGCTGGTCATGTTCTGTAATACACAAATCTCTGTGTCATGGGGGTAAAATGTCTCCTTATGTGTCTGCTGCAGAGGGCCAGACATACCAGTGTGATGATTACAGGAACAGGGGAGACAGAAAAGGATTCTCTCTAGAGACTCGGGTTGGGGTATTTCCATCTACTCATATGACCACAGGGAATTACTCTGATATTAAATTAGAATAAGTATTAGTATTAGCAATTTGCTGGTCTATAGTAAATGTACAGTGTATTTGCCTTGTAAAGCTCTAGGTACTGGGAAATGCACACGCTGTATAGCTGAGTGACTACCACATGTCAGAGAGGGCACCTTGCAGGGTTGTGTGATATAAACTGGTCTCATAATAAACAGTGTGTATGGGCGAGAAAGCACAGAGTAATGTTTATACTTACAACTGACAGTGACAGCATGTGAGAGTGACAGCATGTGAGAGTGTCAGCATGTGAGAGTGACAGCCTGTGAGAGTGACAGCCTGTGAGTTACAGAGACAGCATGTGAGAGTGACAGAGACAGCATGTGAGAGTGACAGCCTGTGAGTTATAGAGACAGCATGTGAGAGTGACAGTCTGTGAGAGTTACAGAGACAGCATGTGAGAATGACAGCATGTGAGACTGACAGTGACAGGATGAGAGTGGCAGAGACAGCATGTAAGAGTGACAGCATGTGAGAGTGTCAGCATGTGTGTCAGCATGTGAGAGTGACAGAGACAGCATGTGAGAGTGACAGCCTGTGAGTTACAGAGAGAGCATGTGAGAGTGACAGTCTGTGAGAGTTACAGAGACAGCATGTGAGAGTGACAGCATGTGAGACTGACAGTGACAGGATGAGAGTGACAGAGACAGCATGTAAGAATGACAGCATGTGAGAGTGACAGCATGTGAGACTTACAGAGACAGCATGTAAGAGTGACAGCATGTGAGAGTGTCAGCATGTGAGAGTGTCAGCATGTGAGAGTGACAGCATGTGAGAGTGACAGCATGTGAGAGTGTCAGCATGTGAGAGTGTCAGCATGTGAGAGTGACAGCATGAGAGAGTGACAGAGAGAGCATGTGAGAGTGACAGTCTGTGAGAGTTACAGAGATAGCATGTGAGAGTGACAGCATGTGAGACTGACAGTGACAAGATGAGAGTGACAGAGACAGCATGTAAGAATGACAGCATGTGAGAGTGACAGCATGTGAGACTTACAGAGACAGCATGTAAGAGTGACAGCATGTGAGAGTGACAGAGACAGCATGTGAGAGTGAGTCTGTGAGAGTTACAGAGACAGTATGTGAGAGTGACAGCATGTGAGATTGACAGCTTGAGAGTGACATAGACAGCATGTGAGAGTGACAGAGACAGCATGTCAGAGTGACAGCATGTGAGAATGACAGAGACAGCACGTGAGAGTGTCAGCATGCGAGAGTGACACTGACAGCAGGAGAGAGTGTCAGCATGAGAGAGTGACAGCATGTGAGAGTGACAGCATGAGAGAGTGACAGCATGAGAGAGTGTCAGCATGTGAGAGTGACAAAAACAGCATGTGAGAGTGTCAGCATGTAAGAATGACAGAGACAGCATGTGAGTGTCAGCATGTGAGAGTAACAGAGACAGCATGTGAGAGTGACAGCAAGTAAGTGTCAGCATGAGAGAGTGTCAGCATGAGAGAGTGACAGCATGTGATGTGAGAGTGATAGAGATAGCATGTGAGAGTGTCAGCATGTGAAAGTGACAACATGAGAGAGTGACAGCATGAGAGTTTCAGCATGAGAGAGTGACAGCATGTGAGATTGTCAGCATGAGAGAGTGACAGCATGTGAGATTGTCAGCATGAGAGAGTGACAGCAGGTGAGAATGACAGAGACAGCATGTGAGAGTGTCAGTATGTGAGAGTGACAGAGACAGCATGTGAGAGTGACAGAGACAGCATGTGAGTGTCAGCATGTGAGGGTGACAGAAACAGCATGTGAGAATGACAGCATGAGAGAGTGACAGCATCAGAGAGTGTCAGTATGTGAGATTGACAGCATGCGAGAGTGACAGCAACAGCATGTGAGAGTGACAGCATCATAGAGTGTCAGTATGTAAGAGTGACAGCATGAGAGAATGACAGCATGTGACAGTGTCAGCATGTGAGAGTGACAGCATGAGAGAGTGACAGAGACAGCATGTGAGAGTGACAGGATGAGAGAGTGATAGCATTTGAGAGTGACGGAAGCAGCATGAGAGAATGACAGCATAAAAGAGTGCCAGTATGTCAGCTTAAGATAGTGAGACGACATCTAGGATGAAATATCAGAAAGAAAAGGAACAGGATAGGTTTGGTGTAGAAGTTTATTTGGGTGCCATCAGCATATAAATGATACTGAAATCCATGGGACCTTATAAAGGAACCCAAGGATAAAGCATAGATTGAGAAGAGAAGGGGACCAAGAACAGAGCCTTGTGGAACCCCAACAGAAAGTGGTAAAGGGGCGTAGGATGTGCCGGAGAAGGATACGCTAAAATATACCACCAGACAGCAAGTTGTTCAACAAATTGAGATAGGGAGCCAGGGGGGTGATATATAACTGTGACACCTAGAGAGAGGGTAGAGAATAAGCAAATCATGTAGGTTTAGAAGGAAGAAAATGTGAGGGAAGAGATGGGTTGTATTTGTTGAAAGGTGCAACTGAGGGAGAGAGACAGTTTGCTATGAAGATTGAGGGAATGGGTGATAAAGAGGGCCAGGCATCTGCAAGGGTGAGATGAAAATGTACTCACCACAGGACCATGAATTTTTCAAAGATCAAAAACTGAAACACATTTTGAAATGTTCTCTTTTAGATTAAACAAGGAAAATAAAATATTACAATGTTGCTTTAAGGTTTGTGTGCATATGTGTATCTATATGTATAGATAAATAAATGTCTTTGTATATGCACATAAGTAAGTGTAAGTATGTGCATATGTTTATGGGCATGAATAAGTACACATATGTGCAAATGTGTGTATATGCAAATGGATATGTGTACATATGTGCATATATATGTGTATGAGTAAGTGCACGTATGTGCATATATGTGTGCATATGAGCATGAATAAGTGCATGTATGTGTGTATATGAGCATGAATTAGTGCATGTATGTGTGTATATGAGCATGAATTAGTGCATGTATGTGTGTATATGAGCATGAATAAGGGCATGTATGTGTGTATATGAGCATGAATTAGTACATGTATGTGTGTATATAAGCATGAATTGGTGCATGCATGTGTGTATATGAGCATGAATTAGTGCATGTATGTGTGTATATGAGCATGAATTAGTGCATGTATGTGTGTATATGAGCATGAATAAGGGCATTAATGTGCATATGTGTGTATATGAGCGTGAATAAGTGCATGTATGTGCATATGTGTGTGTATATGAGCATGAATAAGTGCATGTATGTGCATATGTGTAAGTGCATATGTGTGTATATGAGCATGAGTAACTGCATGTCTATCTGTGCATGTGCATGAATAAGTTCATGTATGTGCATATGTGTGTATATGAGCATGAATAAGTTCATGTGTGTGCATATGTGTGTGTATATGAGCATGAATAAGTGCATGTATGTGCATATGTGTGTATATGAGCATGAATAAGTTCATGCGTGTGCATATGTTTGTGTGTATATGAGCATGAATAAGTGCATGTGTGTGCATATGTGTGTATATGAGCATGAATAAGTTCATGTGTGTGCGTATATGAGCATGAATAAGTGCATGTGTTTGCATATGTGTGTATATGAGCATGAATAAGTGCATGTATGTACATATGTGTGTAAATGAGCATGAGAAACTGCATGTCTGTGCTCTTGTCTGTATATATGTAGGCATGTGTTTAGGGGTCTACTGTGATTGTGTATACATTAAAGTGCCTGTGTGCATGGGAGGGGTGTGCTGTGAGTGTGTATATATTAGAGTGCCTGTGTGCATGGGAGGGGTGTGCTGTTAGAGTGTATACATTAGAGTGCCCATGCACATGGGGGGGTACACAAATTGTGATACACGCAATTGGAGAAAAGCGTCATATTTGGCCCATCCTTCTTTCGTTTTCTGCTCGCATCAGAATACTGGGACAGAGCAATCAGCTCACCACTAGGAGACCGATTATACCCATTTTTGAGAGTTCAAAACATGAGTATTTTCCATAGGTATACTCTGAAGATATCTCCTCTTTTGGGTACACTTTGTTACACTTGTTTAGCAGTGACATTTTCAAGTTCTTTACTGTTCATATTTTAGATTCTAAAGGCTGTGACACACTGCAAGCGGAGCGGTGCGCAGCGTGTAGATGCAGCTGTGCGCACTCAGTGTGTCCTGCCTTTTCATCTCTGCTGCGTCAGGTCGCGTAGCTGAGCGCTCAGAGATGAAATAATTGAACTTCAGAAGCGATGCGGTGCGAAGCAGCTGCTTCGCCTCGCGCCGCATCGCTTGCAGTGTGTCACAGCCTTAATACTGCAGCTCTACACTACAATTGGGCGCAAGAGACTTAAGTATTTTTTTTCAGTCTTTTAGATTTTTCAGTTTTCGATGGATATCACGCTTTTAAGCTATTCATTTTAGAAGTAACCCCATAACCGGTTTTATTATGTGCCACAATTTTATGTGTTATTGAAGTTTTTATTTTTGAGATTGGCCAATCTTATGTATGTATATATATATTAACCTGTGAAAAATATATATTTTTTCTTTCACACATAAATTTGGAAGTTTTAAACTGTTAAACCGCAGTCATTACACATATAGTATTTAGGATTTGCTTTTTAGCGCTTCCCTTTATTTCCACTGTTTTCTGGAAATGACACGCAGATGTCATGGGAATAACATGTGCTGATAGGGAAAGGTTACATCAGTACACAAAAAGGTTCCAACTCTTTGACTTAAAAAATGAGGGAAAGCAAGTTACGTAATGATTAACCAGACAGGATCATCCGATATGACACAGTGTGGTGTGATCCATCCCTTCCCCTCCCAAATTTAGGCTCCAGGTATCTGGATATAACGGTAACGTTTTGTTTCCTGTAGGAATCTGCTGAGTACAAGGGACCTGACACCTGGTCACCTCCTCTTGCCACTCATTCATATCATGTTACTCCGCTGACTTCCTTCCTTTGGCTTCAGTCTACTGCCCTGAGCAATATATTCCTTCCCTCAGAATATATCGCCCCACTTACGGGTGATATTATACCCCAGGATTCCAAATGATGCTAGCCACCCCCCTTGTGTTTCTTCTTTGCTGTTTCTCCCTTGGACCATTTCCGGTTTTGGGGGATGAGGAAGACTATGGGGAAGAATTGGTTCTTACTCTTGCCCAGGAGGAAGACACTCACATACCCGACAAGGACAGTGCCCCTGGGACTTTCTACTGGAGCAATAAGGTGACACATGCTTGTACCCGCTGCAAGATGGCAACACAAAGTCTTTGGCAGAATCACTTGCACAAAACAACCTCACGTCCACTAAGGACTGTGTCTCACACACACCTGATAGCACATTTACGTAACGTGTGCTATAGATTTGTGCCGATCCTAAAACTTTATTTGTATTTTAGAATCATAACCCTTTTGTTTAATTCTTGACTTTAATTCCTGGTGATGATAACTATTGTCTGTGCCTATTTTTCAGGACTCGTGGCGTACGGTTGGTCAGTACGTGGTGGTGCTGAAAGAAAATGTCCACAAGTCTCACATCGAAAGAGTCATTCACCGTCTGAAGACGAAAGCAGCTAAACATGGTTACCTCACTAAGATTGTACACATCTTTCATATTCTCTTCCGAGGGTTTGTGGTGAAGATGAGCAGTGATTTATTGGAGATGGTAAGTTGCATCTGGTTATCACCGGCAGTCGTTTTACTAAGACTGAGCTTGTGGTTGCTTTATATTTGCACTTATGGGATCAAGTAAATGATTTTATCCTTTTTCTATAATTTTGCATAAATAATGTCCAAGGAACATTAATTCACAGGGTTCATGTAATCCTAAAGGGACATGAAACCCAAAACATTGTTTTCATGATTTAGGTAGAAAATACAATTTTAAACAATTTTCCAGTTTACTTCTATTATCAAATGTGCTTCATTCTCTTGGTATCATTTGTTGAAGGAGCAGCAGTGCACTACTGGTTTCTAACTGAACACATGTATGAGCCAATGACAATCGGTATATGTAGGCAGCCACCAATCAGCAGCTAGAACCTCTTGAGTTTACCTATATAAACCTATACCTATATATATATAGGTATATATATATATATATATATATATATATATATATACCTATATAAACCTTTTAGCAAAGGATAACAAGAGAAGGAAGCAAATTAAATAATAGAAGTAAAGTGGAAAGTTGTTTAAATTTGTATGCTCTGTCTAAATCATGAATGTCTAATTATGACTTTACTGTCCCTTTAAGTTTACATGGAAAATGTAAAAATCGCATCTGATACCGGCATCAGCTCCTTGTGAAGAAATATTTTTGTTCCATTTTATCAACATAATTAAAAAAATACGTTAAGTGAATATCACTGTTTTACAAGGTATTAGCATTTCCTTTTGCTTCTTCAGTAACGTAACAGATAATGTCCATCAGTAATTATTGTTCTTATACAGAATTAAAGGAACATAAAACCCAAAATATTTCTGTCAGCTTTCAAATAGAGCATATCATTTTAAACAACTTTACAATTTACTTATATTAGCAATTTTTCTTTGTTTTCTTGTCATCCTTTGTTGAAAAGCAGAAAGGTAAGCTCAGGAGCGTGCATGTGTCTGCAGCATTTTTGTATCAATGTTATACATTAGCAAGAGCACTAGATGGCAGCAGTTTTACAACAATGTTATACATTAACAAGAGCACTAGATGGCAGCAGTTTTGCAGCAATGTTATACATTAACAAGAGCACTAGATGGCAGCAGTTTTGCAGCAATGTTATACATTAGCAAGAGCACTAGATGGCAGCAGTTTTGCAGCAATGTTATACATTAGCAAGAGCACTAGATGGCAGCAGTTTTACAACAATATTATACATTAGCAAGAGCACTAGATGGCAGCAGTTTTACAACAATGTTATACATTAGCAAGAGCACTAGATGGCAGCAGTTTTATAACAATGTTATACATTAGCAAGAGCACTAGATGGCAGCAGTTTTACAACAATGTTATACATTAACAAGAGCACTAGATGGCAGCAGTTTTATAACAATGTTATACATTAACAAGAGCACTAGATGGCAGCAGTTTTATAACAATGTTATACATTAACAAGAGCACTAGATGGCAGCAGTTTTACAACAATGTTATACATTAACAAGAGCACTAGATGGCAGCAGTTTTACAACAATGTTATACATTAACAAGAGCACTAGATGGCAGCAGTTTTACAACAATGTTATACATTAACAAGAGCACTAGATGGCAGCAGTTTTATAACAATGTTATACATTAACAAGAGCACTAGATGGCAGCAGTTTTACAACAATGTTATACATTAACAAGAGCACTAGATGGCAGCAGTTTTACAACAATGTTATACATTAACAAGAGCACTAGATGGCAGCAGTTTTATAACAATGTTATACATTAACAAGAGCACTAGATGGCAGCAGTTTTACAACAATGTTATACATTAACAAGAGCACTAGATGGCAGCAGTTTTGCAGCAATGTTATACATTAACAAGAGCACTAGATGGCAGCAGTTTTACAACAATGTTATACATTAGCAAGAGCACTAGATGGCAGCAGTTTTATAACAATGTTATACATTAGCAAGAGCACTAGATGACAGCAGTTTTACAACAATGTTATACATTAACAAGAGCACTAGATGGCAGCAGTTTTATAACAATGTTATACATTAACAAGAGCACTAGATGGCAGCAGTTTTGCAGCAATGTTATACATTAACAAGAGCACTAGATGGCAGCAGTTTTGCAGCAATGTTATACATTAACAAGAGCACTAGATGGCAGCAGTTTTGCAGCAATGTTATACATTAACAAGAGCACTAGATGGCAGCACTATTTCCTGTAGTACTTCAGACATGTGCACGCTACCTATCTAGATATCTTTTCAACAAAGAATAACAAGAGAACAAAGCAAATTTGATAATAGAAGTAAATTGGAAACTTATTTAAAATGGTATTCTCTGGCTGAATAATGAAAGAAAACATTTTGTTTTCTTTGGTTTAAAGAGATAAGAAACCCTAAACCCCAGCCAACTAAATGCTCAGATATTACTTCTGGGCAGCCATCATGGTATACCCTGTCCTGATATATAATGGCTTAAGCAGGGCCTACTGAATGTACGCTAAGCACAGATAAACAGTTACTGGCAAGTGTGTATTTGACAAGACAGTGCACTATCATTTTATTGTCACTGCACACACCGTGGCTGCAGACTGTGACCGGCTCTCCCAACACGGAGGTGTAAGAGTATCCAAAGCGAGGCTACCTAAACCCGGAGCGCTGTTACTGCAGTAGCTCAAACTGCCAAACACCACCATACAAATTGAGTAACAAGCATTTCAGAAAATAAGATGTGTAAAAACAAAAAAACTTTTATTGTAGCACTTAAACATTTACAAAGCATGACTAGGTGTCTAAGTTGGCAAACGTACGACGCGTTTTGCTCCCCTAGTGGCGCTTACTCATAGACATACATTTTTATTCTTCCCTTTATTGTGCTCTCATTGATACATTTTACTTACTGGAGTATTAAATTGTTTGGCAAGATTATCTAACAAGGCTTGTCAGTATTGCAAAGTCCATCCCTCAAATAATTTTAGAAAGTCAAATTTTACTATTTATCTCACTATGAAGGGTTCTGTATGTGAAGAAGAAACACCTACATTACAATTTGATGTTCAAAAAAGTCCTTCAAAGACTTTTGCAAGCCGGTTTGATTGGGTTGTGGTTTCAATTAGCAGATACAGCTATTTCATATACAAAAATATACCTAGATGAGTATTTTCCCATACATTTTATACCCTGCAGCTGACATAAAAAGTAATTGTAAACACATTAAAAGAACACTAAGGTCAGAATTAAACTTTCATGATTCCAATAGAGCAGCAGTTTAAAGAGATTTTCCAGTTAAAGGGATACTAACCCCTCATTTTTTCTTTCATGATTCAGATAGAGCATGCAATTTTAAGCAACTTTCTAATTTACTCCTATTATCAATTTTTCTTTGTTATCTTGATTTGAAAAAGCAGTAATAAAAGGTTAGGAGCCGGCCCATTTTTTAGTTCAGCACCTTGGTAGAGCTGATGATTGGTTTGCTACATTTAGCCACAAATCAGCAAGTGCTACCCATGTGCTGAACAAAAAATGGTCTGACTCTAAAGCTTACAGTACTGCTTTTTCAAATCAAGATAGCATGAGAACAAAGAAAAATTGATAATAGGAGTAAATTAGAAAGGTGCTTAAAATCTCATGCTCTATCTGAATCATGAAATAAAAAAATGGGTTTAGTATCCCTTTAACTTCCAATATGAAATTGTGCACTGTCCTACTGAGCATGTGCAAGAGTTCACAGTGGGTACGTATATGAGTCTGTGATTCGCTGATGGCTGTTACATGATACAGTTATATGCACACTCTCTGAGGCATCAGCTCCAGTTCACGGTAAATAAATATATGAGTCTATGATTTGCTGATGACTGTCACATGATACAGGGGGCTGGCAAATTTAAAGGAACATGAAACCCAAAAAATTTATTTCATGATTTAGGTAGAACAATTTTAAACAACTTTTCAGTTTACTACTTCTATTATCAAATTTGCTTCATTCTCTAGGTATCATTTTTAAAGGAGCAGCAATGCACTAATAGTTTCTAACTGAACACATGGTTGAGCCAATAAAGATTGGTATATATATGTAGCCACCAATCAGCAGCTAGCACCTAGATTCTATGCTGCTCCTGAGCTTACCTAGATAAACCTTTCAGCAAAGGACAACAAGAGAAGGAAGCGAATTAAATAATAGAAGTAAATAGGAAAGTTGTTTAAAATTGCACGCTCTGATTAATGAAAGAAAAAATGTGGGTTTCATGTCCCTTTAAATAATAACAGTTTTGCACACAGTCAGTTTACATGTTATTAAACAGAATCATTTCCGGGTTTGATGATAAGATCACCCCATAGTGCAAATCAATATGAAACTAAAATATAATTATCAGAATGCCCATGTATGATTCCAATTAAATATTTGCCATTTAAATCATGCTAATTATAAAATGGCATAGAATAAAATGTCTGTAACTTAAAAAAATATTAAAACTGACCAACTAAAAAACAAACAAGACAAGATAAGAACAAATATTTGCCTTATTGATTTGTTTGCTTGTCTGAGGCCGCAGAGGAAGTGAAGCTAATGATTTATTAAGGGCTCAATGTCATCCGTTTTAAAAGAAAATATTATAGACAGAAATTAATATATATACACAGGGCTTTTTATGTGGGTATTTACCAATACTAAGTACCACCACCTCTGCCATCTCATAACAGTTAATATAAGTAATCATCATGTAAATACTCTAGTTTTTACAAGAGGGGGCTGCAAAATATATATATCAATCAATAATCAATGAGTACCAGCCCTTTTCTTTTTTTTTTTTTACAAAAAAACCTCTGTATCTATCTATCTATCTATCTATCTATATATATAAAACACACAGAGAAAGTCCAGCACTCACTCACAAGCTCTCAGCTAAGATTAAAAGCAAAAATGGAAGGGTTAGTTACCACATTTGGCCAAATGGGACAAGCCCAGGTACCATGTCAAGGTCCCTTCCAAAAACCTGGGACCCTAAAACAGCCACACAATGCAAGCTCTCAATCCAACAGGCCTGAAACGTTGTATGTGTGTTCTGGGACCCTACATGGAAAAATAAAGGTCTTTTATTGATTTTGGAGGCTGGAATCTTTTTGTTTTTGATGCTTTGATTGGACCTGGCAAGTCTGGTATTCCGTGCGCCACATAGAAAAGAAAAGTGTGCCGTTTTCCACATCTTTTGGAAGCTACCAACAAGTGAAGGGTGCACAGGCTTATGTAATCACCCCAGACATATACAAAACACGGGAAGGGGACTGCACTCTCAGACCGAGTGCAGGACTTTCTCTGTGTGTTGTATTAATTTGTTTTGTAATTTTCCCTATGGTTCTTGCACCCAGACCTGTCTGGGGTTAACTGCCTGTGACTCTGGGGACAGCACAGCTTCCTGTGAGTGTCAGTGAGCACCCAGGGCTGAGCATGTTGCAGGGTCATGGGATGTGTACCAGGTCCGGTCTGAGAGTGCAGTCCCCTTCCGTGTTTTATATATATATGTTATATATATATATGTTATATATATATATTATATATATATATATATATATATATATATATATACAGGATATACACTCACCGGCCACTTTATTAGGTACACCTGTTCAACTGCTTGGTAACACAAATTGCTAGTCAGCCAATAACATGGCAGCAACTCAATGCATTTAGGCATCTAGACGTGGTGAAGACAACTTGCTGAAGTTCAAACCGAGCATCAGAATGGGGAGGAAAGGGGATTTAAGTGACTTTTAATGTGGCATGGTTGTTGGTGCCACACAAGCTGGTCTGAGTATTTCAAAAACTGCTGATCTACTGATATTTTTATGCACAACCATCTCTATGGTTTACAGAGAATGGTCCGGAAAACAGAAAATATCCGGTGAGCGGCAGTTATGTGGACGAAAATGCCTTGTTGATGTCAGAGGTCAGAGGAGAATGGGCAGACTGGTTTGAGATGATAGAAAGGCAACAGTAACTCAAATAACCACTCTTTACAACCAAGGTGTGCAGAATACCATCTCTGAACGCAAAAAACGTCAAACCTTGAAGCAGATGGGCTGCAGCAGCAGAAGACCACACCGGGTGCCACTCCTGTCAGCTAAGAACAGGATCAGTCAAAGATTTCCAGCCTCCAAATGACAAATTAAAAAGCCTTTATTAACTTAAACTGGGTCCATAATACAGCAACAACGTTTCAAACCAGCAATTGGTTCTTAGTCATGTCTAAGCCATGTTCTTGGACATGACTAAGAACTAATTCCTGGTTTAAAACATTGTTGCTGTATTATGGATCCTGTTTAAGTTAATAAAGTTTTTTTTTATTTTTTTGTCACTTGGAGGCTGGAAATCTTTGATTAATCAAAGTGATACTGGGACCTGGCTAATCCCTTTTCCATGCCCCAATTTTGAGAGTGGTGCTGTCTTCCCTTGTGGATTGTTCTGTTAGCTAAGAACAGGAAACTGAGGCTACAATTCGCACAGGCTCACCAAAATTGGACAATAGAAAATTGGAAAAATGTTGCCTGGTCTGAGTCGTCTCGATTTCAACTGCGACATTGGCATAAACAACATGAAAGTACAGATCCATCCTGCCTTGTATTAATGGTTCAGGCTGGTGGTGGTGGTGTAGGGGATATTTTCTTGCCACACTTTTGCCCCCTTAGTACAAATTGAGCATTGTTTAAACACCACAGACTACCTGAGTATTGTTGCTGACCATATCCATCCCTTTATGACTACAGTGTACCCATCTTCTGATGGCTAATTCCAGCAGGATAATGCACCTTGTCACAAAGCTCAAATCATCTCAAACTGCTTTCTTGAACATGGCAATGAGTTCACTGTACTCCAATGGCCTCCACAGTCACCAGATCTCACTCCAATAGAGCCCCTTAGGGATGTGGTGGAACGGGAGATTCGCATCATGGATGTGCAGCCGACAAATATGCAGCAACTGCGTGATGCTATCATGTCAATATGAACCAAAGTCTCTGAAGAATGTTTCCAACACCTTGTTGAATCAATGCCACCAGAAATGTAGGCAGTTCTGAAGGCAAAAGGGGGTTCCGGGTATATATATATATATATATATATATATACACATACACACACATTTACTACCACTTAGTAACATACATACATACACATAAACACACACACACATTACAGAGATAGAAAATATCAATATAATTTACTAGTCAAAGATTAAAAGCTACTAGCCCAGAGGGAAAATGTTACTATTCTACTCAATGTTAAAAATAGGAAAAAGTCAAATTTTTTACTCATCCTCTGCATTTTCTTATTACTTCAGGACTAGTGGAAATTTCAAGCCCTGATACACACACACATATATATATATACACAATCACACACATATACATACATATGTATTCAGTGCTTTTTTGTAAAAGAAAAGGTATCGGTACTCCAAAAAAAGCGCACACACATGCACAAACACACACACACATACATACTGTATATATATTTATATACATACACACACATAAACAAACACACACACATATAAACAAACAAAAACACATACATACACACATAAACAAACACACATACACACATAAACAAATACACATACATACACACATATAAACAAACACACACACATATAAACAAACACACATACATACACACACACATATAAACACACACATATAATCAGAAAAACACCCATATATACACACATGCACACAAACAAATACACATACATACACACATATAAACAAATACACATACATACACACATATAAACAAATACACTTACATACACACACATAAACAAATACACATACATAGACACACACACATAAACAAATACACATACATACACACATATAAACAAATACACATACATACACACACATAAACAAATACACATACATACACACATATAAACAAATACACATACATACATACACACATATAAACAAATACACATACATACACACATATAAACAAACACACATACATACACACATATAAACAAATACACATACATACACACATATAAACAAATACACATACACACATATAAACAAACACACATACATACACACATATAAACAAATACACATACATACACACATATAAACAAATACACATACATACACACACATAAAAAAATACACATACATACACACATATAAACAAATACACATACATACACACATATAAACAAATACACATACACACACATATAAACAAATACACATACATACACACACATATAAACAAATACACATACATACACACATATAAACAAATACACATACACACACATATAAACAAATACACATACATACACACACATAAACAAATACACATATACACACTTACACAAACATATGCACACACTTACATGCAAATATATTATACACAGACATACAGATACACATACTCACAAACATATACATATGCACACACACATACATACACACATATAAGCAAGCACACACATATATGCAAACACACACACACACTCACATGCAAATATATTATACACAGACATACAGATACACATACTCACAAACATATACATATGCACACACACATACATACACACATATAAGCAAGCACACACATATATGCAAACACACACACACACACTCACATGCAAATATATTATACACAGACATACAGATACACATACTCACAAACATATACATATGCACACACACATACATACACACATATAAGCAAGCACACACATATATGCACACACACATACATACACACATATAAGCAAGCACACACATATATGCAAACACACACACACACACTCACATGCATATATATACTGTATATATATATATATATATATACACAAACACATATACAGTATATATATATTTATATTTATATAGTAACCAATGTAAAAAAAATGTATTACCTTTTGTTTTCAGGCTTTGAAGTTGCCGCACGTGGACTATATTGAGGAGGATTCGTTTGTATTTGCGCAGAATGTTCCATGGAACCTTGACAGAATTGTCGCTTCACATCACGTGACTGATCAGTTCAACCCTCCGAGTATTACTTTTATTTTTTATGTGAAACTCAGTTTTATAGCAGTGTTTTTAACTTTTCTTGTGCACCAGCAAACCAGAGTCACTACCTAAAATACAGTAATGAAATAGTAATGAGTAATAGTTCCATTCTCTAGTCAGCCTTTACTATATGAACAGTACAACAAATATGCCGTGTCCCTATTTATTGCCGAATATACCATTGGCACATAAGACACACCCAACTTTTAAAGCAAAAATCCATGACAAAATGTTTCTTTATGCATTTAAAGGGATACTGAACTAAAAAAAAATTATTTCATGATTTAGCTAGATCATGCAGTTTAAAGCAACTTTCTAATTTACTCCTATTATCACATTTTCTTCTCTTTTGGTATCTTTATTTGAAAAAGCAGGAATGTAAGCATAGGAGCCGGCCCATTTTTGGTTCAGTACCCTGGATAGCGCTTGCTGATTGGTGGCTACATTTAGCCACCATTCAGCAAGAGCTACCCAGGTGCTGAACCAAAGATGGGCAGGCTCGTAAGCTTACAGTCCTGCTTTTTTAAATAAAGATAGCAAGAAAATGAAGAAAAATGTATAATAGGAGTAAATTGGAAAGCTGCTTAAAATTGCTGTTCTATCTAAATCATGAAGGAAAAAAAATTGGGTTCAGTGTCCCTTTAAAGGGACAGTCTAGGCCAAAATAAACTTTCATGATTCAGATAGAGCATGTAATTTTAAACAATTTTCCAATTTACTTTTATCACCAATTTTGCTTTGTTCTCTTGGTATTCTTAGTTGAAAGCTAAACCTAGGAGGTTCATATGCTAATTTCTTAGACCTTGAAGGCCACCTCTTTTCAGAATGCATTTTAACAGTTTTTCACCACTAGAGGGTGTTAGTTCACGTATTTCATATAGATAACACTGTGCTTGTGCACGTGAAGATATCTGGGAGCAGGCACTGATTGGCTAAACTGCAAGTCTGTCAAAAGAACTGAAAAAAGGGGCAGTTTGCAGAGGCTTAGATACAAGATAATCACAGAAGTAAAAAGTATATTATTATAACTGTGTTGGTTATGCAAAACTGGGGAATGGGTAATAAAGGGATTATCTATCTTTTAAAACAATAACATTCTGGTGTAGACTGTCCCTTTAACGTGAACTATCTAGCTAATTCAGCGTTAACAAATGACTTTTTTTTTAAACTTTTGCCACAAGTTGTCCAGTCAATACAGTGTTAAAATGGAAGAATAGCCATTGGTAGGGTTAACCATGCTAAGGCCATTGTAGGGTTACATAGGAAAAGTTGCAAAGAGGAACCACTGATTTTCCTTTCGTGTGTAGCATATAAGACGCACCATATTTTAGGGACACTAACGTCAAAATGAAACTTTCATGATTCCGATAAAGCGTTATGTTCTGTTATCAAATTTGTCTGGTTCTCTTGGCATCCTTTGTTGAAGAGTAAACTTTGCAGGGTCACAGTGTGTTTATTGTGTGATCAGACACAGGGGATGCCGTGGAGGTGTATCTACTGGACACCAGCATCCAGAGCAATCACAGGGAAATTCAGGGGAAGGTGATTGTCACAGAATTTGAGAACGTCCCCGAGGAAGATGGGACTCGCTTCCACCGACAGGTGAGCACTTTATTTGTCACAATGTAACGGTGACTTTGTTTTCTGTCATAAGTTAAACATTGACTTGTTATTGACTTTACTGAGGACTCAATAGAATCAAAACACATTTACCCAAAATAGTTTATAAGAATTCATTAAACCATGGTCGGCAGATACCAAATAAATGTAACCTCCAAGTCTATTACTAACACAGAACGCACTTACGAGTGTGGCAGATAAGTGTTAAACAAACATTTTAAAAAAGGATTTTTGAGGCGGTTACTATGGAGACAGGATGTGGTTATTTTGTTAGTCATGTGACATAAGGGCCTATCTTTGAAGTCCTTTTGTCAACTATTGGGTCGAAGGGGCTTAAAAAAACATTTTAATTTTAAAATATATTATTTAAAAAATAATTATATTCAAGCTGTGCAAGCCTATGACTGGCCCTAAAGTCAAGGTCAATTTTGACGAATTAGTGCTCGGTTTTTAATAATCCTATTAAAAACAAGGGCACTTTAATTAATCAAAATTGACATTTCAAGCGTTTTTTAAAAAAAACGTACCTTTTAATCCTGAAAGCTGCTCCATCGATTCCCCCGGCCGTCGGAAGCCTCTGCTTACGTCAGAAATGATGAATCCGACTTCCTTCAATCATGGCGTTCCCCCCGGGGGATGAAGCCGGATTCGTCATTTTGGACCCGCGAAGAGGGCTTGCGACGGGTGGAGGAAGCGCTGCAGCAGCTCTCAGGATTAAAAGGTAAGTTTTTGAAGAAAACGCTTGAAATGTCAATTTTGATTAATTAAAGTGCCCTTGTTTTTATTAGGATTATTAAAAACCGGGCACTAATTTGTCAAAATTAACCTTCACTTTAAAGGGACAGTCTACTTGATTTTTTGTAATGTTTAAAAAATATAGATAACACCTTTACTACCCATTCCCCTGCTTTCCACAAACAACATTTATAACCTCTAAATATCTGCCTGTTGCAGGCTGCCTCTTATCTCAGTGTATTTTATTAGCTTTTCACAACCAGACAGTGCTAGTTCATGTGTGTCATAGAGAAGGTTGTGCTCACTCCTTTGCACTACAGTCAGACAGTGCTAGTTCATGTGTACTATATAGAGAACATTGTGCTTACTCCCATGGAGTTATTTCTGAGTCAGCACTGATTGGCTAAAATTCTGTCTTTCAAAAGAACTGAGATGAGGGGACAGTCTGCAGAGGCTTAGATACAAGGTTATCACAGAGAGAAGTTTATTAATATAACAGTGTTGGTTATGCAAAACTGGGGAATGGGTAATAAAGGGATTATCTATCTTTTTAAACAATAACAATTATGAAGTAGACTGTCCCTTTAAGGGTAGTGTCTTTATCAGTTAATGATCAACTTATCCCTAGGGATAGTTTGTACACAAATGCGCATTTACTGTTAGTTTTAATACAAATATAAAGGACTCCAACTCATCTGTTCCTAATGCAAAAACTATTTCTATGTTACAGTGTAATGTAAGGCAGTATATACCGGCTGTGATTGTTTCTATATCCATATATTTTTCTTACACCGTATCTCAAGCTGCATCGTTCCTTCTGGGATAACTGTTAGTAGGGATGGGCAAATGTTCTGAGAGTGCAATTTGTTTAGTAGAACAAATAGTCCTGTGGACACTCATTTTGGACAAATGTTGATAACAATGAAAATCTATTAAAACTCTGTAATCGAATGTTATTTCCAGTTTTCAAATGTTTATAATTAGATTGAATATCACATTAGAAATTTAGAATGTAACATTCGATTTAACAAATACTATTCAAAAGTTCAATAGTTCATGAGGTAGGGAATTTAGTAAATTGATACATAATAGATAAAAATAAATTAATTCAAATGTTTCTATTTAGAAGAGAGCATTAGAAATACTATTACATTAAATAAATGTTAAGACTATTGTACAAACATTCAAAACGAACGAATGAAAGTGATAAAAAAATAATAATAATAAAAAATTTTTTAATTTTGCAAACAATTCGCCCATCCCTAACTGTTAGTGAAGTGCAGTACACTTAAAGGGACATTAGTCCCAAAGTTTTTCTTTCAAGATTCAGGTAGAGAATACAGGTTTAAACAAAATTCCAATTTACTTATATTATTTAATTTGCTTTATTCTTTAAATATCCTGTATTGAAGAAATAGCAATACAACAGGGTGAGCCAATCAGACAAGTTATCTATGTGCAGCCACCAATCAGCAGCTACTGAGCCTATCTAGATATAATTTTCAGCAAAGGATATCA